>NC_132917.1:76095652-76398682 GCF_047675955.1 Chlorocebus sabaeus | reverse complement strand
AGCCTGGGCGACAGAGCGAGACTCGGTCTCAAAAAAAAAAAAAAAAAAAAAATCCAACTTTTACAAAGTTCCATGAAATAGAGTTCTTAAACTCTTCATTGTTTGCTTTTTATTACCCACTGCTGTTTATTAAATATTATATCTTTTAGCTGGAAATGATTTGGCTAGAAGTAATTTGGTAGAAATCAAGACAGTCAACAATGTCATTTATCAAAGTGATTTTACATTGATAATTTTGATAAACTCTGGAGTAATTTTCTTGTCTTTTTTAGTGTTTAAGGTACTTGTATTTATTTTCTAGAATATTCTAGGTTTCAATACATTTTTGACATATTTTTTAGGTAGTACCTGACTCAGACAACCTTTCTGAAGTGATCAGAGTGGAAAGACTGCTGTTTAAAAAAATAATAATAATTAAAGATAAAAAAAATTGCTATTTTTTAATCATTTTGTGATGAAAACAACAAATACTTGAAAATGTTCCTACTTATAAGAACTTCCAGAGATGGTTTTATTTATGTGACAAGATAATCCTTTAGAAAGTATTTTTAATTCACATTTTACTGTTACGCTTTTATTACAATAGGTGCTTGAACTGGCTCATAGGAGGATCAGCCCATTGCCTATTGGGCTAGGCATTGATTGTAGCATCGCATCACTGAACTGCAGGTAGATAAACCCAAGCAGCTGAAACCTCATCTTTTTTTAGTCTCTCTCAGACTCAACAGCAGATGTCACACAGAAGAAAATAAAGTAAAAAAAAAAAAAAAAGATCTGCAGGGGGGGAATCAAAAGATAATACACAGCCAACAAGGTGAGCTTGCTCTCTAATGAAGCCATGGCCACAGTAACCTTCCACTGCTCTTAACAAGGTGGAAGAAAGTCTGCTTAACACTTCACCACACAGCTTTGATTGTTTCCCCTCAGCAGGCTCATTTCTTTATGGCATAGAGAAAATAGACTTTTCACTCTCAAGTATGCCCTGGACTAGAGAGATGGGAAAGTGTATACATTTGAGGGAAAATGTGATATATAACCTTTTGAAACAATCTAAGAGAAAAATACCTTTCAATCCACAATTTTTTTGAATTCAAATCCAGATATTTAATGCAGGGAGATTACTGTAATAGTACTAACAAAACTCTTACTCTCTATAATATTCCTAAGAAAGTTGTCACTGATATATATCACGGTGGAACAGTACAATTGTAAAGACGAATATCAGTTTTATATAATTGTACCAAATGCAACAGCTTTTGCTAGTCACCACCTTGTATGTCTTCCCAGAAAAATAAAATGCCTTTGGAATAGTATTACACCGTTTCATTCCCTCACCAGTCTGTCAGAGAATCAGTGTACTTGAATCTTCTCCTGATCAGCATATTATCAATACTCAATGATGAAAATATTTTAAATTAACAGGCCTCCCTAATTATGAAATAAAAATTAAAAACTGGCAATGCATCAGACTTTCCTTGCTTTTCATGATCTTCACAGCTTTAAAGAGTACTGGTCATGTTGCATAGAATGTCCTTTGATTTGAGTTTGTCTGATTTTTTGTCACAAGTACACTGGGGTTATATAAATGTTGGGGAAGACTACAATAGTCATAAAGCCTTCTTATCACACTATGTCAGCAGGTACATGATACCTACATGAATGATCAGTGCTGATGTCAAAGTTGAGCCCTTGGATAAGTTAGTGATTTCCAGTTTCCCCATTGTACATTACTTGTTTTCTCTTTCTGTAATCTATTCTTAGAAAGTGCGTCACTAAATGTAACCCCCAGTCCCACATCCAAGGAAGGTGGTGGTTGTGGTAATATCTCTATATATTATTTGGAATTCTAAAAGAAAGATTTTTATTTTTCTCAGACTAAGCATTTTTAACGGGGAGCTCACTTTGCTTTTCTGTCTCCATGAAATTGACTCAGTTTTCATGATTCCTGCCCTCTTGAATCCACAGAAACCTCAATATCCCTCTTACACATCAGAAAGGTGCCCTCAATACAATGTCTCTGAAGGTGCCTAGAGGTAGATCTGAAAATTTTTTCTTCTAACTACTGTCTCTGAGGTTTCAGACCTTCACTGAACTATTTGGAGGTTTTCAGAGATAGAATCTGATTAACACAGTCCTTGGTTTGATTAATTTTGACCTGCTGATTTTATTCTCCCTCTCGAAACTCAGTTTTCTTGTCTATAGAAGACATTAATTTTCTGAACACCCATCATATTCATAATACTGTCCTGAGACTATTTCAGTAAAAAACACAATCAACACTGTTGCACTATATTTAAGCAGTTGATGAAGAAAACAATCTGTAAAGCAAATAAATATAAGTAAAAGAAAAGCAAAATCTGTACAACTTGTCCTTTGGGCCATGAGCTACAAAGAATAGTACCAAGCACGGTGCTTCGCACATTGTGGACAGTCAATAGCTGTTTGAATGTTGAACAGAGCATTTGAGGGACATAGGCACATGCAAATAAACAGATTTTAATAATAACAAAAGTACAACATTAAAATTGTCCTGCAATGCATAATTGACAAGCAAATAGACATATACATGAGCATTGCAGGACAATTTTAATTTGTACTTTTGTTATTATTAAAATCTGTTTATTTGCATGTGCCTATGTCCCTCAAATGCTCTGTTCAACATTCAAACAGCTATTGACTATTGAAAACAACATATTTGCACATAGTTTATCAGATAGCTTGCCACATGCACAAGTTGCCAATATCCTTGGATAACTTCACCATTCTGACTTAGACTTATTTTTTAAAGGGTATATTTCGATGTGAGAATAATCCACACCTGCTAGAAACAGGATATCTGTGGCTTTGGAATATATTGAGAGCTCTCATCAGGCAGATGAGAACAAACTCAGTGGGACCTATGGAAAATCAGTCAAGGCAATTATGCTGGACCAGGTACAAAAAAGAAGGATAAACCTATATTTGATCCATAGTAATGTGCAGTGGTGAGGCAAAACAATCAAGAGGGAGTAGGGTATCAAAAACAAACAAAAAAGGTTGAAGACCCAAAGGATGTCTGGTCATCAGTCAGGGATTGATAAAGCAGAAAAGAGGCTGAAAAAAAAAAAAAACTAGATGAAGAGATCAGTGTCCCAATCAAATAACTGGTTTACAGATATAGTCTAAAAGTAAAACTGGAGGAGGAACAGACCAAAGAATGTGTTAAGTCTGACAGATTCTTACAACAGAGGATCTAAGGGAATGCTGCTGCCTTTGCACTCCCAGGTGTGGCCCAGGGCCACCAGAGATTACAACAACCCTGAGACTCATTGAGCATAAACAGGTGACAGTAGGAAGCTATGTACCTCCATGTAATACTGCCATTGGCTTCTTAAAGGTACAAACTGGAGAAGTTCATCCCCATGGACAATTTGTTGAGGCATATGCTGACAACCAAAGGATTAACGGTGTTACTGTATTTCTATTTATTTAAACATACATGAGGATATCATATTTATTTATTTGTTCAGCAAATATTTGTGGGCCTATTTTGTAATCAAGACTTTGCTATCTGTAAAATTCCATTAATGGAACACTCTACATTCTGCCCTCTGTGGTAGAACGTCTATCCACATTTTAGCAAAATGCTGAGTTATGTACATAGTGCCCATGTGAGAATTAGATGTATGGTGGACATGAGCCCATGGCCAGCCTGAGGCAAAACAATCACAACAAAAATGGGAAAAAAGCCATGAGGGAGATTTGAATAAGTTTGTTTTTATAATCCTGAAGTGAGTTTTGTGGCTATTGCATATGGATATATTGTTAGACAAGTATATTCTAATGTGACTGAAACAGTCCATATTGGCATGGGACAAGATTGTGGATAAAAAAATAAATATCATCTTTCTGACTAAAAAGATGAGCAAAAAAGAAATAAAAAAAACCTTTACTGTCTCGATTGGACAAGATACTATGTGACACGGTTCACATATGGTGTCTCTTAATTTTCACAACCATCGTATGAAATAGTCTCATATCATTAACTAATCCACCACTAGAAGATTTAACGACGTGTAGAAAGTCCACCTGAGTTACAAAAATGCTTAAATTTTTATGATATGTTCTGATTCAGGTATACTTTGAGGGCAGCATCCATAGTATAATGATTTCTTCCGTTAGAGCGTTTGGCAGGTTGATGACAGCACTGGCATCTCAGCCTGCACCGCTGCTGCCCTGTCCTCTTCATGTGAACTCTATCAAGTAATAACAAACCCAAATGAAGGAAACAAAACAGAAACATTATTTATGTTTCAAACGGTTTTGGAAAAAATCGAACAGGACATTGGTCATTTATATATAGAAACATTAAGACACGAAAGTAAAAATATTTAGATATTTTTATGCCATGTTATATTAGAGAGTACATACTATAGTGGTCTATTCGAATTTTAAAATTCAAGAAAGGTCTATGACTGTCAGAGCCGTGCTGCATGATTGCTCCCATTTTTTTAGGTGAATAAACAGAAGCTCAGGGCAAACAGAACGTATTAGTCACAGGCTAGCAAGTAGAAGCAAGAAACCTGTTTGCCTCCATAGTCCGTAGCCTTTTCCCACAGCTGTCATGAACTTAAGCTGTGTTGGAGATGGCTAAAACAATCTTTCTTCCTATGGGTCTCTTATATGATGTCGTTTTTCTTTTCTTAAATCAGAAAAGAGATTTACTTTATGACAAAATTGTCAAATAGGAGCAGAAAGACAATCCCAATGTGGAAATGGATTAATGAAGACCTAAGGGAAAATTTAGAATGTAGAGGAATGCCATGGAACCTTTAAAAATAGAGGCACTTCCCTGTCTTGGGAACATTAAAGGTCTTGTCTATAAATGCCACGTACAATAAATTGAAGCACACTCAGATCATTCACCTTGGGAGAATGAGGCAAGGAATATGTGAACTTCAAGCTGTCATTTTCAAAAATTGTGAGACCGACCTAAGACTTCACCTCTAGCAATCAAAATTGAGAAGTTAAAAATTAAATGAAATGGCTAGATGTTGCTTTAAGTTGAATTCATGTCTTTAGTTTAAATTTCCACTGGTGGAAGAACATAGAAGAAGAAAAAAAAAAAAAACACTGACTTAAACTAGATATTAAATACAGGTTTGACAAGTTACAAATTATCCATGAAAACAAAAACAAAAACAAAAAAACTGCAAACACTATTAAGGAATCTGGACTGTATCTTGTAGGTTAAAGTTGGGGTGGGACATCATTTAGAATTTAAATAGGGAGCAACGCTCCCAAGAATAGGTCTTATTCCACTCCTGTGTTTCGACATCATCCCTAAACTTGCCTTCACACTATTGACTTTTCCGTTTTAATGACACACTCCTCTGAATAGCCGCTGGAGTGTTAGCCTTTTGAGGACAGGGCCTGGGCCTTGTTCATTTTTATACCAGTTCGTGGTGTGGTACATGCCACAACATCTCAATAAATGTTAGGAGTGATTGTGTTCTAATTTCAGAAAACTGTCATGGCAGCTTGTAGTCTAAATTGAAATGGGGAGAAATTGGAAGCAAGAAGAACATTGAAATTATTACTGTTGAGGAGGGGAGAGGTAATGCTGACCTGATTTAAGCCAGGGGCAGTGAAGTTGGAAAGAAGGCAATGGGTTGTAGTGTTTTTGTAAGTAGAATCAAAATTGCTTGGCGACTAGATTTATAAAAAGTCAGAAAGGGAGAGGGGAAAATTGAAGTTTACACATGTGTTTTTGTCTAGGTGACTATGTCTAGGTGAGTGGGAATGTAGTGATTCAATATAAGAAATGAGGCCGGGCGCGGTGGCTCAAGCCTGTAATCCCAGCACTTTGGGAGGCCGAGACGGGTGGATCACGAGGTCAGGAGATCGAGACCATCCTGGCTAACACGGTGAAACCCCGTCTCTACTAAAAAAATACAAAAAACTAGCCGGGCGAGGTGGCGGGCGCCTGTAGTCCCAGCTACTCGGGAGGCTGAGGCAGGAGAATGGTGTGAACCCGGGAGGCGGAGCTTGCAGTGAGCAGAGATCCGGCCACTGCACTCCAGCCTGGGCGACAGAGCGAGACTCCGTCTCAAAAAAAAAAAAAAAAAAAAAAAAAAAAAAAAAAAAAAAAAAAAAAAAGAAATGAAAAAGATGAAGCAAGTTTGGAGAATAAAGATAATGACTTTTAGCACTTAATAGTTTTAGGTCTGCTTTCCCAGAGTCGCCTCACCACACACTGCAGCATATCACCAACCAAACTTGAGTCAGTTTTGCATTAACTTCTTTCTCTTACTTCTTTTCAAAGTCATTCTTACATAATTAAGTATCACATTATTCTTTTAGGATGAGCGATTTTCCTTGCCAAATATATTTTCCTCAAGCAAGTTCTTCTGAGTTATTTATCTAAAATGCATTTAACTTTGTTGTCATGGCTGAAAATAACTTTTGTTCCTAACCTTCTTAGCAGTTTCTACGATAAAACATACAGCTAAATTCCAGAGAGAGCACAAGTCAATTATCTTTGGTGAGTCTTGATTTATTGACTGAGGTTCTATGCATAGTCATCACTGCTATCTTCTGAGTGTCCTATTTCTGGTGCTGTGGTACAAAGGAAATGGCAGAGATTTGGGAGAGAGACACGTTTATGTTTAAACTCAGCCTTGCAATGTTCACTGAATCTCTATGAGCCTCAGTTTCTCTATTCATAATAAATGCCTGGCTCATCATGTTGCTAAAAAGAAGAAATAAAACAATGTAAGAGGAAGTTTCATTCACAGATTTTCATTGCAGTATATCTGCTTACACATTGGTTCAATTATTGCTTATGTTTGTGTTCAAACATTTTTTTCTTATATAAATGGCATATAGAATCCATGACCAATTGTGAAGAGCAAATAGCAAGCCACTAAATGATATAGAAAACTTTATGGTAGTATTTTTTAATGTGTAAGTAATGTTAAGATTATAAATTGTCAAATACATTTTATAAAAGTGTCAGAATATAAAATTATTTCTACAGGGTGAAATAGTGAATTGGAACTAATAAAACATTTAATAGAGTAAGAAGTGGAGTTGACAGGTGTTATAAGAAGCCTAAGGACTATGAGTTGACTCCCCACCTAATTGAACAACAATATGGCTGCCTAAAAAGGAAATTTAGTTTTAATTTGCATTAATAGAGGTGAAGTGTCCAAAATAAAGTAGGTAACAGCCTATCATTGTACTTCTCACTCATCAAACATCATCCATGCAGAGGAAAATAATGAACACAAAAAATGATTTAGTAACCAAATCTTAAAAGAAATGTCAATGTCATCTTCTTTAAAATGAGATGAGGGAACAAGATAGACCACATTCTCCTGTTCCAGTTACCTATTGCAGCATAACAAGACACCCCAAAACTTGGTTGAGTAGGACAACTATTATGCTCCTGGATTCTGTGGGTCAGGATTCAGAAAATATACATCAGGAGTGGTCTTTTCCATGTCATTTTGGATGACTGGAATAGCTCAGGGTGCCTCAAGTGGCTGGGTGATAGAATAACTGGGCTAGCCGGGCTATTTCCAAGAAAGTTCCTTTCCTAAGAAGTCTTGTGCCTGGGCTGGGAAGGCAGTAGGACAGTCTCAGTTGTGCTCTCAAGCATGGTGGCTATATGTGGCCCCTCCAGCATGGTGGTTTCAGGGTAGCCAGGCTTCTAACATGGCAGCTATGGGCTTCAATAGTGAGCACTCCAGTGTCAAAGGCAAAAGCTTCATGGCCTTTATGGCCAGCTTTGAAAGTCAGAGTGCCAATTCTGCATACTCTATTGATTTGAAGATATTAGAGAGCCCACCCAGATTCAAGAGACAGAAGCATCATTCTCACTGTGTTTTCAAACCATCATATGTCTTTCCTAAAGACAAAAAAAAAAAAAAAAAAAAAAAAAAAAAAATCATTACTTTCTATCTCATAGGTGCATAAAAATGAGATAGATTTTGGCTGAAAGTAAAATAATAATAATGCTTATCTTATAGATATATGATAGCTTGAAAGTGGAATGGTGTGACCTATGAGAAAATTGTTCAGGACGTTGAAGAGGTATGGGATTTAGGAGTATATAAGGAAAATGATCTCATTATTCTGTGAATCTCAGGAGAGACAAAACGTTTCGAACTTCAGTTACTACTGCTACTTGGTGGCACTATTCAAAACAGAAAAATCACATGAGGTTGTCTTTAAAGTACTTTCCAAAGAATAAACAAGAGGCCAAGTGAGAATGGGTTAGTATTCACAGTTGGGTCATCATCTCGTAGAATAGTAGGAAGTCACTCAACAAGCTCACATGTTGTATCCAAATTAAGTATGTTCTGGACTATTGCCTATGTCCAAGAGAGCATTCATGAAAGGTAATTCTGTGTAATTCTGTGTAAATATTTCTGAGCAATCTGTGAATTTGTGGAACCAGCCTGTTAGGACAGGATCATACCTAAGAGAGAAAGAGAGTGCTGAGGGTTAAGGGTGAAAAGCAGAATCAGATCTAGATGAGTTTTCAATTCCGTGAAGGCCTGAGCTATGTATTGAGCTGACATGTAAGATCAGAGGGTCAGAACACCTGGAAAGAATGAAGCAAAAATAATAGGTGGAAACTGAATACAGTGGCTAAACACATGCCTAAGGATAGACATTTAGATATTCCATGCATGCATTCCTAAGCTTAGGTGGCAGATAGACTCCATGGAAATAGGATATGATAGAAATGAATCTTATGACTATCCACAGTAAAGAAGGAAATGGAAGTGGGAGCATGGTAATGTGCTCCCTTCCCCCGCCACCATCAGCAGAGATAACTGAACATACTGATTTTGTACAGAAGAAATTTAGGCAGGAGGGAGACAACACTCTCGGCAAATTCAGGTCATGTGCCACTTATTGGTAGTCAAATATCAGACAAAGGCAATTATGAATAGAATGCTTTCTAAACCAAATCTTAATGAGAAGGACAGCTAGCTGCTGATATTTCAAGCTGGCTTTGTAATTGGATGCAGGACAGGGTATCAAGAGACTCCATCATCTGTGGGAAAAAGGAACAGCTGCGGCTGGGATGCATAGGCAAAGACTTGGTTGTCCGGCAATTTAGAGCCAAGAAGCACATTCTTTGCCTGCCTCGTATGTCTCAGGGAAATTTGACAGGAAGTTTACATGTTATTACATGGAGCTGTTATGAGAACAAAACAAGTTTGCGTTTTCAAAGTAAATAAAAAAAGTGTATGAAAAACAGGGCCTCATAGAGTATGAATTGAATAAAAAACATCATTCCAAAGTTGTTTCCAGTTTGCTTTCTATCTTTTTTTTTTTTTTTTTTTTCCAGCCATGTGTCCTTCATTACATGGGCTACTTGCATCTGGCTTTTTATTCTCATTGTTATATTTAGATATCTTAATTGACTCCTCTCTCTAGGCAAGGTGTGTGACTCAATCATTACTCCCGATTAGCACATTGTTCATTGTTTTGCTCTTCAGGGTTTAGTGACTTTGATTGGTTGGTTAAGTTTGCCTAACACAGACAAGCCTACACGTTCAAAATATGAACTCTGTAAGAAGGAAAGCAAATGTATAATTTCTGTTTGTAAGAGTCTGGATTAGTGAACAAGTAAAATCTGTTTAATTCAAATAACAGAAGTAAATTATAGGTTTAAGCCCAATAAAATTGATGTTTTTTTGTGGCTTTGCAAAATCTTTTTTCACCTCTGAGGTTTATTTATTTTTATTTTTATTTTTTGCTTGTTTTTGCATTACTTATGAAAATACCTTAATTTAAGAAGGTTAATCAATCTATTAGTATAAATAAATAGTTTAAATTGGTTTTTAACTTTTTCTTTAATGAAGCTAAATTCTTTGAAAGAGAAGAAAATTTATGGATTTTGGTGCTTTTGTTTTTTGTTTTTTTCTGAGACAGGGTCTCACTCTGTCACACAGGCTGGAGTGCAGTGGCATGATCTCAGCTCACTGCAACCTCCAACCCTGAGCTCAAGTGATCCTCCCACCTCAGTCTCCCGAGTAGCTGGGACCACAGGCGTGTACCACTACACCAGGCTATTTCTTTGTATTTTTAGTAGAGTTGGGGGGTCTCACTCTGTTTCCCAAGCTGGTCTTAAACTCCTGAGCTCGAGTGATCTGCCTGCCTCAGCCTCCCAAAGTACTGGGATTGCAGGCATGAGCTACTGCTCCAGGCCCAATTTTTTCCCTTATCACCACAAATAAAGCTAGTAAGATGAAATTACTATTCTCTTTGTATTTTCATTTTACATAAGTACATATTAGAGGAAAAAGTTTTAGAAAATAGAGATAAGTATCCAGAAGCAAATTAAAATTACCTATAATTGTTTTTATGTAAAATAAATTTGATGTACTTTCCTTCAGATTCTATGATTAAATGCATGTGTGTATATGTAAATATATATGCCACATATACAACTGTATATTATTTTTTAAATGTGATTTTAATATAATTTAAGAAGTGATGTTATATACATGAATAAATCTTATATTTGAATTCTTATGATCTTCTTTTAGTTTGCATGAAGGACAACACTGTCTTGTACTTTGGATACATTCTTAAAATAAACTTGTAGTTAAAACCTATTGAGTCGATACTTTTCAATACTGCTGTCCTACATTTTCTCACTGGACTGGTAAAGGATGGTTATAACGAAGAAAAACCGAAATTATCACTGAAATCTGGTGATAGATACCATCTATGCGCCAGGAAAGATACGAACCTTCTATAAAATATAGAAAAAAAAAATCAACCATCAACCATAGACTCCAAGCAGAGAAAACAGTTCACCAGTGATGGAAGGCCTAGTTCTGAAGGTGACAACCCATCTACTCTCAGTCCATTAGTGAGAAGTTGGGCACAAGTCTATGCCTAGTTGCAAGGAAGGCCAGGAAATATATTTTCTAGCTGCTCTGAGAAGTCCTGTGATCAGCCACAACTCTATTACTACAGCAGAAGGCAAAATGGATTTTAGCAATCAATCAGCACTGCTGCCACACTATGTAATTATTACTCTCTGCAGAAAATGTTGTTTCAATGAATACATTTTTGTTCTCTACAATTTAATTGCCCCCTTTCTTCATATCATATCAAGTGTCTACAAAACACAAGTCTTAGAGACCAAGTGCCTGTAAAAGGTAAAATTTAGAAGACATTATAGCTGTTGCAGAGTGAAAATATAGAGTAAATGGACTATGGTTTGGGCTGGCAACTTTTGGCTAGAGCAGAGGCTTGAAGTTTAAAATGGCAAGCCGGGGCTACACAATTTGAGCTCAAGAGTCATAGAGAGAATGAAATACTTCCATGACAGCTAGAAACAAATCCCTTATTGGTCTTGGGACTGACTTTGAGAAAGTCAAATCTAAAGCACCTTTTCTATTTTTTTTTAATAGGGTATTTCTTTTTTCTCAAAGGTTCCTTTTAAATTCATCCCAATGTTGTTAAATTTGTTAAATATGTTTTTTATTTCTTCTGAAAACACTATCTAGAGGTTTTTTATATATTTTTTCTGTCCCTTGAATTACCTTACTGATAAAAGAAAAACTTCAGCTGAATTAAATTTACAGGAGTGTAATTGGGTAACGAATGATTCACGAATTGGGCAGCCCCCAGAATCACAGCAAATTCATGGAGACTCCAGGGGAACTTTGTGGTCAAACTAAATTTATAGACAAAAAAGGTAAAGTGACGTAAAGGAATCAAAAGTGAGGTACAGAAACAGTGAGATTGGTTACAGCTCAGCGTTTCTCTTATTTGAACATTCAGCAGTGTATGAGTGATTGAAGGGTGGCCCCTGGGATTGGGCAACACTCAGCCACTGTTACAGGTGCATACTATTAAGTTTGGTTTTCAATTTTGTCTGACTATTAAGCCAGGTTACAGTTAATCCACAAGGACTCAAATATAGAAGTACAGGGTCCTCCTCAGGCCATATTTAGTTTGCTTTAACAATTCTCTCCTTTCGGTCATTTTCTCAATTTTGAGAGATTGACCAAAACCTTAGCCATTGATGTTACTATCACTATCGCAAATGTACTTAAATGGTTTTGAAACCAACTGGGAAACAGCAGAACAGTGGGTTTTGCAAGAAGGAAATAAAGACTGATTAGAGGGTACCACCTTATGATGGAACATCCTGTTTACAGGAGAAAAAACTAAACTTGGTCTGTTCGAGGATCTATGTGTTTTCTTGAAGCCTTAGCTTGATTACATCACATTTAGCATGAGTGACTCCATTTTAGTTTGGTTTGGTTTGTTGGGGTCTATTGCTTGAGCTCAGTCCAAAATAATGGCCTCTCATAATTTTGTTTTTTTAAAAAAAATTCCCCCTTTTTGGCCAGGTTCTCACTTAGGTGAGAGTGTGACCAAAACTTAGGGTCTTAGTGCCACTCTCAGTTACCATCATTTTGGGTTTCTGGTCTCCACACATCATTCATAGCTTACAGTGTCCTCACGGTCACACATTTCTTTCAGCTTTTGTCATTCCAGTTGAAGAGAGGCCATTTGACATTCTAGAGATGGCTGTATGCTCCTTATCCAGGGTCCCCATGAAACAAATCACAGGAAATTAAATATATTAAATAATGAGCTAGATGAAGAGTCTACTCGCACAACTAAATGTGGTTTTCCTTAATCCCCTACTACTGAATTTTTGTAATCTACATTTGCTGTATTTCTCTATAGGCTGCAAGTGTCAGCAGCTGTACAGTCACTTTTCTAGCAATTCTATTATTTAGCATAACTTTCACAAGACAATTTAAAGTCTGTTGTGTGATGATAACCTTTAAAGTAGAATTTGTCGTGGAGCCTATTATGAGGATGACATTTCTAGTTATTTCCTCTTTTATTCTAAACCATGGAAAAGGGACCTAACAACTGATGTTCTTTAGAAGAGTGAAGACCTCCTGGCAATGTTCTCTTTAGTCCATTAAGAGTTTTGACTGATTATGAGGCAACATATGTACCACCAAAGTTTCTCACATACATTGGGCCTTCATCTTTTATCTATTAAAGTATAAAGTTATTCATGTATAAGGCTGGCTGCAAAGTTCTTCACAAATAAAAGTATACCCTATAAATGCACATAATAGACCTCCTTTTCTTTTCTATTGTTCATAGAGGCATAAACAAGGAAAAAATATTCAAACGTAAGAGTCTCGTAATAGTAGAAGTCTTGATCCCTGATCTTGGAAAAAGCTGTTCACATCAAGGAAGCCATCTTCTTCTGGGGAGAAACTTTCCTGATTAGTTTTACCTTAAGGGTTCTAATGGGTGTACAGTTCCAAGAGTATGGAGGGACTCTTCTCACTTCTGAGATGATGAACCCAATGTTCAAGCCTCCAAAGTTTGCCTGTAGTGTGGATGACAAGGACAGTCTTTCTCTGATGTTCTCAGAAGATCTAATCTTCAGGCTCTAGATTCTGAAAGGATTATCCTCAGTGAACCAGAAAAAGCTTTCTTTACCTGGTGAAAATACACTGTAGCATAATAATCTACTGTTATAACATCAGTCCTCTTGCATGGGAAAGCTTTTATACAACCATAAAACATGCACTGAAAATGACAATTGAATGAAATCCCTTTACAAATGTTTCAGTGGCCCATCAGGTAGCCAAATGTACCTGAAGCTTTGATTGTCTTCCAGGAATTTAGAACCAAACATTGGTTTTAAACTATTTCTGCAATTTGTAAGTCACCACATAAATACATTCAATTTGGATTGTTTTATCTTTTACATGGTGAGTCATGGAATGCAGAAACTTTAATAACGAAAGCTTAAAAAACTCAGAAAGAACAAGGCAGCCGTCCTGTTTCTTCATGAGTCCATGCTTAAGAGACTTATTTCCTCTTGGATACCAATTGTTTCTCCAATTTAAGTGCATGGCACTGATAACTAATGTTTTATCATAGGTAATTTGACTTAGACCAAGGAGTTCATTCAAATTGTATTTTTAAACAATTTTGGTATTGGCTGATTTAGCATGATAATCCAAAGATTGATTTTGAAAGGTTTGTTAAATACCAAAAGTTTAAAACATTAGATGTTACAAAATAGAATCTTAGGTTACCATAAGTAGTTCATTTAGGCAAAATGATAACTCGAAAATTTTTTTAAAGAAAAAAAACACATTCTGATAGAAAGGAGACTCAGTTTCCAAACAAGACCCACTGACTCTGTCTCCTTTCTTTCCTTTTTCCCCTTTTTCTTTTGTAGTTTACTTCAAAGGTAAATAAAAACCTTCCATTATCTCTTAATATTATAAAAAAATCCTTTGTAAAAGAGAAAAACAAATTTTATGTTTACATTAGTGTATTTTTAATGTTAAAGCTAGTTTTTAATAACATTTTATAAATCTATTCAGTTTTAATTAGTTTGGCCATAAGGTAAAGTTTTTATAATCCTTTTATAACCCTTTATAATTTTTTTTTTATCAGTGCAGAACAATGTTCTAAGCAAACTATGTTGTGCTTTTATTCCAATGTGCAATTTATGGAAAAAAATGAATAATGCCATTTTAACTTCAGCCAATATGTTCACACATAGAATCTTTTACAATTTTTTTATAAACCTTCCAAAACTTGTTCAAATCTTTAGCTTTATTTAATTTAAAACAATCCTTTAACCTTCTAACTTAGGCAAAAATTTGCATTCCCATACCTTCTTATAATCTCTTATCAAAACACATTTTATTCTCCTTACACACCTTGCGTGTAAACTTATTTTTTCAGTAGATTCAATTACATATTACAATGTTAACTCTTAGTGACTTTAACTTTTGGTGAAATCCTTGGTAAGTAAGGGATTTTAATTATGTACTAGGTGTGGAGCCTAGAACCCAGACAGAAATGAAGATAAGGTCTCTTTCCAGTGTCAAACTCCATGTGTCCCGGGCCTTACCTAGCTGTAAAGCAGGCAAGCCGTACAGTTAAGAATCACAGTGGCAGCCAGGAGTGGTGGCTTACCCCTGTAATCCCAGCACTTTGGGAGGCTGAGGCGGGCAGATCACAAGGTCAGGAGATCGAGACTATCCTGGCCAACATGATGAAACCCCGTCTCTACTAAAAATACAAAAAATTAGCTGGGCAAGGTGGCAGACACCTGTAGTCCCAGCTACTCAGGAGGTTGAGGCAGGAGAATGGTGTGAACCCGGGAGGCGGAGCTTGCAGTGAGCCGAGATTGGGCCACTGTACTCCAGCCTGGGAGACAGAGCGAGACTCTGTCTCAAAAAAAAAAAAAAAGGAAAGAAGAATCACAGTGGCATTTTATGAAGCATTTAGGAGACTTAATCACCTTTAAATTGTACAACATTTCTGGTATAAATTTCTTTTCATAAATTCTTTCATTACTTAAACAGACTATGTAAGACATTTTTAGACTTTCTGAGTTGCCTTAAACATCCCTCGTTTTAAACAACCAATCATTTCACTTTAAAACAAGAATTTATTGCCATACAGCATCCTTTCTTATATAAAATCTCTTTTCTGGCCAGGTGAGGTGGCTCACGTCTGTAATCTCAGCACTTTGGGAAGCCGAGGCAGGTGGATCACAAGGTCAAGAGATCGAGACCATACTGGCCAACATGATGAAACCCCGTCTCTACTAAAAATACAAAAAATTAACTGGGCATGGTGGCAGGCGCCTGTAGTCCCAGCTACTTGGGATGCTGAGGCAGGAGAATTTTTTGAACCTAAGAGGTGGAGGTTGCAGTGAGCCAAGATAGTGTCACTGCACTCTAGTCTGGCAAAAAGAGTGAGTGAGACTCTGTCTAAAATAAATAAATAAATAAATAAAAGCTCTTTTCTTTATAACCTTCTTTGCATAGCTAGGAGGGCATGACTAATTCCATGTATCCTCAAGTCTTATTTATGATGTAATGTTTCCAAAATAAATTGAACAATTTTTAAAAGTCAAAGCAATTTATGACCTGAAAGAATTTCGCAAACCTAATATCTGATCTGCACAATTTAGACAACATGTCTTAATTTTATCAATAATCTTTCAGGCTGTTTATATTTCCTAAAGATTATTAAGGTTACACGAACTAAAAGGCATTACAGTTTTTATTTTGCTTTCAAAATATTTAAGTGCTTGTTTTTGTTTAAGCCCAATTAATTAGAGCTATTTTATGTAAACACTATGCACAACACATATATAATGACACAGACAGACAGACAGACAGACAGAAGATTACTACAGTAGTTTTAAGATTTTTCCTTTGCCAGTTTTTAAGTTTCTTAATTGGTTATTGGTTTTAGGGTGGAACCCTTGGAAGAACAGGGCCAGGAAAGGGGTTTCTGTTGCCTCCTGTTTTTCCCAAGGAGTCCAGGCTGTTAGAGCTTGAAAATCTGCTTTTAATTAAACTGACTTTTAACCATACCACTCTTTAATAAAGCCCTTTTAAAAATTTTTATTACCCGATTTTAGCCATACAAAACAGCCGATACTTCTGGCTTTTGAATTTTACCAATGGTAACCTCCCAGGTGCTCAGAGAAAGGAAAATTTAAAATTTAAGACAGTTTGTGGAGGAAAAGAGACTAGACAAAGTCATGCAGATAGTAAACCAAAAATGACTTATTTCCTAAGCAGGGAATCAAAACCCAGCATGCCAGTGTAAATGGGCAAAAACCTTACTACTAAGCTACAGCACTGGGCAGCCTCCATTGCTCTGCCCAAAAGGAATCTGGAGTAATTAATTATGAGCTTGCAAAGGCTTTTAACTACTCAAGACAATTTTCAGAGCTAACTATGCCATAAACCCTAAAATTCCTGTTCCCTGGAAGGCAGAGACCATGAGAAAGTACTGACTGCCATGAGGTTACAAGGTCAGGCTCCCAAGGACAAAAAACAAGATGGAAATAAACAGTGATTTTTACCATTCATTTAACCATCTGCACATATAGAGAGAAGCCAGAAATCTGACTGGTAAGAAATTCTTATCCTTTTGCCAGCATGCCAGGCTTCTGGGTTCCCTTTCCCTGAGCGGCCCCAGTGACTTAGCTTGCTGCACCATCGTGCTGGGGCCAAGTCACATCATAAAGGAAAATTACCTTTTTTCATTCGGGCCAGAATAAAATATGTGTGACAAAACATAGAAGTTAACTACTCTGCTTAGCACCTACATCAAACTGGCAAGGCTCAAACTTGCACCTGGTTGGGCCTCATCATTGTGAATCCAACCTCTGACCAGGAGTTTCACCATGTGATCTCTGGGCAAGATGGTACCCCCGAGTAATAGAAAAGATAAGAAAGGGAAAGGAGAGAGAGAGAGAGAAGTATTGCCTGTGGCAGGGTGGGGAAGGCGAAATACTCATGGAGGTCAGAGAAAGACCCACCCACTGCAGCGACACTGAAAAGTTCAGGCAGCTGCTTGTCGATAGCAAAGAGATCTTTTCCAGAAGTCTCATCAGCTCTCAAATTTCCCCTTTTAGGGAGGAAAAAGCTCTCCGTTTCCCACAGTCTTGTACATGCCTAATCCTGACACTCATAGCTGTTCAGCAGAGAGTGCGAGGCAAATTATTCCAAAGAGAATAGCAGTTGACATCCCACAGTGTTAAACCCACTCTTAGTCCAAAGGGACATTACCGAGAGCCTGTATTTTTACATGTACTACAATGCATTGTTGTTCATTTGGAAGGTACCACTGTAAGTGATCTTAAGTAAGATTTTGCCATTTCTCTAAGACTTCGCTGCCTCCCAGGCCTAAAGTAAAATAAGCCAGACGGAACTCATTTTTTCAGAAATAAGGATCCCATTTTTACATAAAATATTGGCTTTACTCTCAGGTTCTCTTGATTAACTTAGCCATTGATTTTTCCTTCCTAAGCACACAGAAAAAAATGAAACAAAAGGGTAGAACACAAAAATCCCTGTGAATTTTCAAAAGCCAAATTCTATAACCCCTCCAATATTATTGCTTACTATCAGTTCCTTTCTGACCCAGTCAGATGTAAGAGGCCTCTAACTGGATCCAAGCCAGTTAATTCCTGGATCAAACTCATTCCTGGACGAGTGGAGTTTCTTTCATAACTCCAAACCCAGTTTGGATCAGAAATTTCCTCAAAGCAACTTGGAGAGCTCAAAACACAAATCTGTGAAGCTCTGAAATCCAAGACGGAGCTTACCCATGATCCCCAGCTGCTCGCAGAGATCAGTGGACACAAGCGGGTCCTGCAGGTACCTTGCGTGTTCACTCAGCACTCCTGGGGGTCACTAGAAGATCCAGTTTGAATCCCACTTCTGACACCATCTGATAAAAGAAAAATTTCAGCCCAAATAAACTTAAAGGAATTTAATTGAGCAATAAACGATTCGCAAATTGGGCAGCCCCCCCAGAATCACAGCAGATTCACAGTGATTCCAGGGAAGCCTCATGGTCAGAACAAATTTACAGACAGAAAAGGTAAAGTGACATACAGAAATCGGAAGTGAGGTACAGAAACAGTGAGACTGACTACAGCTCAGGGTTTGCTTTATTTGAACGCAGTTTGAACATTCAGCAGTCAATGAGTGGTTGACGTATGGCCACTGGGATTGGCCAACACTCAGCCATTGCTACTGGTGCGTACTAAGTTCGGTTTTCAATTTCGTCTATTAAGCTAGGTTACAGTTCATCTACCAGGACTCAAATATAGAAGTATGGAGTCCTTCTCAGGCCATATTTGGTTTGCTTTAACATTACATATTCAATAATCTTCACATTTTTATCTCCTCATTTTTTTTTTCCTTTGTTGAGGCAGGGTCTGACTTTGTCACCCAGGCTGGAGTGCAGTAGCGTTATCTTGACTCACTGCAGCCTTGACCTTCTGGGCTCAAGCAATCTTCCCACCTCAGCCCCTACCAAGTGGCTGGGACTATTTAGGCATGCACCACCATGCCTGGGTAATCTTTTTTTTTTTTTTTTTTTTTTTTTTTTTTTGTAGAGACAGGGTTTCGCCATGTTGCCCAGTCTGGCCTCCAACTCTTGAGCTCAACACCTCAACACCTCAGCGTGCTAGGATTGCAGGCTTGAGCCACTGTGCCCAGTGTCCCTCATCTTTTTTTATACTGAAAGCTTTTGTCTAATGTCTAATTATTCCTGATTTTCTTATTGTTATTTTTCCATTTGATTTTAAAAATGAAAAGATAGAAAATTGACAAAAGCAGCACTTGAGAGAGATTGATGCCTGATGGTTTTCAGGAACAGTGGAGACCTGAACATCACACTTGGCATTCCTAAAAGTCAGCAGAAACAGCAGTTTACCGTTGGCTGCCAAAACAAACCCTAAACTATTTACTCCATTTTTCCAGCAGAAATGAAGAACTTTTACATGGGAGAAAATCCCTATGAGCCATTGAGTCTCATAGGGAGACTGAATGAGAGTCTTACAGGGAGATGGGAGGAAAATGGGAGGTTGCTCATGCCATGTGTAGACCTTTAATTGCCTTTATGGTAAATTCTATTTCTTATTTCAAATCTCTTTTTGACCTGCTTCTCCTAGTTCTTGGCTTCCTATTCTAAGCCATTCGATCTCTCCTTCATGACAGCTACATCCAAGTTTATGATATGCTTTATGTTTCTACACTTTGTTTCCTAGTGCCTTCTTTTACCTGCTTTTCTTATTACAATAATATATTTCATAGTTTTCATTGCTGATTCATATCTTTTCACTCTTTATTGCAATTTCAAGGGGCTTTAAGAGAGTGCAGTGTTTAGTTCATGAACTAATTCTTACATCTTGATTTAACTACATACTTGTATATATACAGTGTAATAGTGTACATACTGTTTTGAAATGTTTCTTTTTAGTTAGTCATTAAAAATATGTTCCCATTCAGTAAGTACTTTCCCTTAACCATATTTTAATAATTATATAAAATGTTTTATGGACACACACAAATTCATATACTTATTTGGGATAAATTATTTTCTCATTTTTCTCCATTTTTAAATAGTGTCCAACTAATATTCTTATAATTTTACATTAGTCCCTGACAATAATTACACTTTTATGAGAAATGCCTAGAAGCTAAATTACTGAATAAATACATACAGAGATCCAAAAACTGATGAATTGCCAAAGTGTCTCATAAAAAGCTGTGACAACTTATATTTCCACCACAGTGGAAAAGAATAATAAAACTCATTCTCTGGGTTTTATTATTTTTAAGCTGGGATGATATATGGTAATTAAGTTGAGCATATCATTGTTTAATTTGCCTTTCATTGATGGTTACACAGATTGAAAACATTTTTATATGTTTGATAATCATTGGCAACTTTGTTGGTGAATTTTGTCCACACTCTTTGCCCACATTTCTGTTGGCTTTTTCTCATTTTTTAAAATTGTTTTCAAATATATGTGTCTGTATTGAATATATCAACATTTATTTTGTAACTGTTCTTCATATGTTCCCAAATTTATTATTTGCTTTTAATATTTTTGTTGGTTTTGATTTATTGATCTTAAGGTCATGTTGTAGAGAAAAAAACTTACCAAATTGTTCCTATCTTTTACTTTAATTAGTAGGATCATATATAAAAGTGTAGGTATGTCTCAAATTATATGTTTATTTTCTTATGGTATTTTTATTTGTTAATATTCAAATATCTCATTTTGAAGATATTTTCATAACATATGTGAGCAATTATTTAACTTAAATTTTTGCCAAATATTTAGCCAAATGGCATACAAACTATTTATGAAATAATTTTTACATACTGACTTGGACTGTCCTCTATATTATATACACAACTTTAGAGTTTGGAGGAGTTGGTAGTTATGCTCTTCTATTCCATTTCAACTGTACCTTAAGGGTGTGTGTGTGTGTGTGTGTTTGTGAGTGTGTGTATTTGTTTCTTCATTCTAGAATGAGGTAACATCTGGGCATGCTCAGTTGTTTTGTTTTTTTAACATATTAGAAATGAAGGCCCTTGGTGTAGGCCACACTACCCTCATGTGGTGACTGGATACTCTTCTCAGATACAGAAAAGGAGAACGTTCATACCACCTGTCCAATTTTAGGATCTAAAGGCTTCATTTAGGCATCTTTAATCCTAACTTTCTAATTTTCTCATATTTTGAAAACATGGATTTTGTGAAAACCAAAATGTCTAGGATATGTTCTTCTCACAGTTATCCTTGGATTCTTAAGAAAAAAGAACTCTAAGTTTCCTTCACAGGGTGTTGCCAAGAGGCTGGAGAGTGAGCACTGTTAGTTCTCAAGTTAATTTCCTCTGGGTCTATGAGTCAGGGAAAAGAAGAAGGGAATGATAAAGGAAATTGCTACATTCTTTTCTCAACCCCCTATTTCCTGGAATCTGTTTGGACTTTGATATGATTTGGAACACAGATTGTATTATTTATTACTTTCTAGCCCAAGTCTCCTTATTCATGTTACTTCCTCCCAGACACCATTATTAAATAATCAGACTTAGTTTATTAGACTTTGCTTTAGTTTCAGTTTTCTTCACTTTTTATGATCTACTCCTATAACTTCTTTTGGTGTTTTAATGGGAATTCGAATGAAATCGCATCAATGTCTGTGAACTTTTTTGTTATTTTGAACCAGTATGTTATCTCTTCTTGATTCAATTGCTGAGAATTAGTTAACATTAAATAAACAATAAAATAGTGATTGATACGTTATACATATTTGATTGTACGTACTTTCAATGTTTAACAAATCTGTCTTTAGAAAGGAAAAAGGACTCTGCATTAATAAGTTTATGTAGAACACACCAAAATATATATATATATATTATTATGCCTCCTTTGTTCAAGTCTAAGGTTTAAGAGTTGGACAAGTCTGGATCCAAATCCTATCTTGATCCCTCATTCTTGATCTCGCTTCGAGAAAGTCTCTTAATCCTTGTTGGTTATACCTTCCTTACCTGTGAGGTTTTCTTCGTTTGTTTGTTTCTTGTTTGTTTGTTTGTTTGTTTCTTTTTTTGAGACCAAGTCTCACTCTGTCGCTCTGGCTGCAGTGCAGTGGTGTGACCTTGGCTCACTGCAAGCTCCTCCTCCCAGGTTCATGCCATTCTCCTGCCTCAGCCTCCCGAGTAGCTGGGACTACAGGTGCCTACCACCATGCCCGGCTAATTTTTTGTATTTTTAGTAGAGAAGGGGTTTCACCGTGTTAGCCAGGAAGGTCTCGATGTCCTGACCTCGTGATCTGCCCACCTTGGCCTCCCAAAGGGCTGGGATTACAAGCGTGAGCCACTGCGCCTGGCCACCTGTGAGGTTTTAATGAGATCCAGCCCAAACACTAAGTACCCCAAAAGTGGGAGCTGTTGTTTTTATTATTACTGTTATCTTGCCTTCAAACATACCTTTATTTATAGCAATGCTACTCAAAGTATGTTTTCTGAACCAGCAGCAACAACATCAACTTGGAATTTGTTACAAATGGAAATTTGCCAGCCTCAGCTTGAACCACAAAATCAGAAACTATAGCAGTGAAGCCCAGCAATCCATGATTTAGTAAACCTTCTAAGTGATTGTGATACAAGCTCAAGTTAGAGATACACTGATTTACATCATACCACTGCTAGCATGCAATTTTTAATAAACCATTTTAGCAGACAGAAATAAAATACAACGAAATATTATCATGGCAGCCACATACGATATTCTTAATTTTCTTATGGCTTAAATGGATATGTTAGTAATACTTACCAGGAAAGGCTAATGATTGACAAGCATTATTCTAAGCATTAAAATGCTAATCATCAGCACTGGAATCATGGCCCCAGCAACACATAACTGCTTTACGTAAATAAATAAGGCCTGGCCTACTTCATTTTTTCCTAACTGTATTTCAGATATAGGCCAACAGTTTGGAATTTTTCCATGTCCCTTCAAACTTTTTTCTTTCAAAAGAGATACATTTATCAATATTTTTTTTTTTTTACCATGAGTCAGAAAATATCTGCTGGACTACACCTGCAAGTAGTTATCCACATACAGAGAGAGTTGAGATTACTCTGACCTGTAACACTTAGCTTAGGAAACTGCCTTCCCATAAATTTAATGTGTGAATTGTGTGGTTTCCATTTTCTTGCTTTATAGATGTCAGCTCAAGCTGGCAACTGCAGTCTTTGAGGTCAGCAGACAGTATTAATAGGCATACAGTTAGTGTCGCAGCTGTGTTAATGTACAGTTTTAACCCACTGGTTTGCAAAAGAATGGCAAAATGTATGTGAAACTTTCTGTAGCTCCTCACAGTGTGAACTCTTACTCTGGTTTTCAAAACTGTCTTCCTCCTCCACCCCTCCCTATTCCCACTGGGTTTTTTAAATTCATGTTTTCTAAAATTGCAAGAATTTATTGTTAAACCTTTATAAAAATTTCTCTAACTTTAAAAAAAGACTTTCAGATTGTGATGCCTTTTGAAATATCATCAGATACAGAATTCCCTTTGGGGGACCATAAAGTTAAAAAAATTTACTTTATTTTCCCTGGGGTAATACAGTGGTTTATCATTCACTCTAAATTCCTTAATTTTGTTCCCAAGGGGCAACCATTTTATGTGCATTGTCAAATATCTGATGAGAACCTACTTATTTTAAAGCTGTTGGAATAGTTCTCAGTATTCCTAAGGGTTTCAGTTTTGAAGGGTTTTCTTTTAGTGACTGTTTCAAAATTTGTGTTTCTTTTTTGGATACAGAGATAGCAATTGTCAATGGAATGTGCTTGAGATTTTATTAGAGATTAGTTTTAAACCTCCGAGCCATCTCCATTTAGCTTTTAAAGAAAATCTGATATTTTTGGGGAAAAAAAGATAAATGAAGAATATATTTCAGTAAGAAATATACTTTTATTTTTTAAATTATAATGAATTTTTAAATTGAAATGACTGTTTCACCATGTGCTGGCTGCATATCCTTGAGCATGTCACCGAACTTCTGTTAGTCTTGGATCCTAATTGCAAAGTGTAGATGTAGCACCTATTTTATATGGTTAATTGAAAATGATACTCAAATACAATAATATATGCAAAGCACTTAGTGCAATGCTTGGCACACATGATGATCTCAACAAATGTATTTTCATTCCCTTTTCCCCGGCACAACACTTATCAACGGTGGAGACACATTAGAATCACCTAGAGAACTTTTGTAAGTATGGATTCTCTTAGCCCTCCTGCCCAAACTTCTGATTAAATTCCTCTGGGCTAGATCCTAGGTGTCTGTAGTTTGTAAAGCTCCCCAGGTGATTCTAATAAGTGACCAAGGTTGAAAATCTGTACAAAAGCGTTAGTCATCAAGCTTTCATGAGCTTCAGAAATACCTGTGGAGATTTTTCAAATTTTAAATGCCTGGCCTTTAACCTTGGAAGACTCTCTGATTCAATAGAATGGGAGAGATTACATTAGGAGTTTCAGTAAGATGTTTTAGTGTCACTGTTTTGGAATATCTAGAAGCTTAGAGCTATTCACATCACCTTACTTCTGCCTCAGTTTCATAACAGCTTCTGAATGACTCTCGCATTTTCTCATTTGATGACAGTTCTGTGGAGTAGATATGGCAAAAATTGTCACTTTTGCTTGATGAACCAAAGCAGTTGACTTTAGAAAAATGAAATAGCATTACAGTTAGTTAACAGTGACAAAGATAAGACTCCCATTTGGGTTGTGTAATAATAATAATAATAATAATAATGTACCAAGGGCATACTATTGCTAAGCAATGTGCTAAGTGGTTTGCATTATTTTTTAAGTCCGTACTGACTTAAAGAGCTATTATTAATTTGCCCCCTCTTTATTTATAAGATAACTAAAGTTTAACAGTGGACAGTAACATGTTTGAGACCACACAGCTGCTAAATGTCAAAACTCAGATTCATACCAATTCTCTCTGGTCTCCGAATCCTTGGACCAAGACACCCACGCTTCACTTTCCCCTTCTGACGTGCCAGTGCCCTCCCTGTCCTGTCATGCTGCTCTGGAAGCCTCAATGTTATCATCAGACACCCTCTGTAGAGTGTTTCCCAGTACTCTAACTCACAAGAAATGCAATAGAAAAAAAATATGATTGTCATTACATTTTCATGAACTATCTGACCCTGACCTTAGGCTTTGGTACTTAAAGGCTCAAGTAAACTCTACTCAAATCAATTAGGACCTTTGGGTTGCTACTAACACTCCAACTAAAGTTTTTGTTTCAGGAACTATGCTTTTGGAAGTTTTTGGTTTATGTAAATTTGGAAAAAGACAAAGTTACAGCTGCTTCTAGGTTTTGCTTAATGTAAGAAATGAAACAGTGTCACTAGGACATGGTTTTGTCCATCTCTTAATCAGTTCCTACTCTCCTTCTTACTATATTGACTTCATTCTCAGAGAGATGAACCACTTATTATTGTAAAATTGTTATGCTCTACATTAAAGAGAGCAAAGAGGAAAATCTGCTCCCCGTAACTCCAACAATTATGTATAAACTCATTCTCATTACTCATGATGGTTCAGATGCCCATCCTTGAAACAATCATTACTGCTAAGGCAACGTGACACTGTTCCGGAGTCACATGCCTTCTCAGAGGCTGGGTTTGGAGTCTGTTTCATGGGAATCCTAGGAATCAAGACTAGAAAAGAGATCTGTTTTCAAATCAAAACGGAGTGGTTGATGGAAGAAGGTGGGTTTTCCTGCATGTCCTAAAATACCACTCAGTTGTTTATGTTTATTGCAATATCTCATATTTATATAAATCTTTATATTTCCCAAAATGTATTTTATATACATTAACTCATTTCTGCTATTCTTAAATTTATTACTAACAAAATTTATAACCCATATGTTTTTTGTCTTTTGAAGTTGCTCCTTGCGAATGTGTACCAATATTCAGAATGAACTCATCAAGGATTTAAAAGTTAGATGGACAAGGGTCACTGACCATTGGGGGATTATAGATTTGGTTGACTGGAAGGGAAATTATGTTCAACTTTTCTTTGTACACTCAGTAAACTGGTTTTGCCATAATTACCTAAATATATATGTCACAACCAGAAGGCACACATGCTGGCCTGTAGTGATTATTAATTTGGCTTGGAGACTTTAACATTAGCAACACAGCCTCAGTAAACTCCAGAGGTCAGAGTCTTGCAATTCAAATGTGGTGATAAGCCAAACTAAGCCTATATGGAAGACTGAAAATTATGCTGTAAAATTTCTGCCATTTTCTTCCTGATTAGAAAGGACTCACTCCTATAAGGGGCCCTTACAGGAAAAGTGATGAGACTTTGAATGAGTGTCTGTGGCTACTTTTCATACCCACTGAAGAGCATTCAATTCACGTGAATCAAAGCCAACCCAATATGCCTTTTTATTCAAGATAGAAGAGTATTGTTTGATAGAACTATGACTAAAATTTGTGAAATTTTGATTTTTAAAATATTCAGAAAACACATTTTTAAACTAATATTTAAAAATATTAATCAATAATATTTATGAAGATAAAAGATCAAACATTGGGAGAATCTCAAAATTTATTTACTTTCACAATTGTGGTTCTATATGTGGTGTTTGCTTGTTTAAAACTTCAAATAATAAATATAATTACAGAAACCCCAGAGAAATGTGTTGAAAACAAAATTATGATCCTCTAGAAAACTGTTTACACACTGAGACACTATTTAATACTTTTATACTTTTTTCCAAGCTGAAGGGAAGCACGTTTATCTTTAACATAGTACTTTTACAAATATTCAGAATATTTTCAGTCTCCTCTAATATAGTAATTAATAAAAACAGTTGGTTCCTATTCATATTAAGCTTTCAATGATTTCTTTTGTCTTATGTATAAGCTTCTTTAGCAAGATAATCAGACTGAAAATTTTAGCTTTTCAAGATTCCTCAAAGGTTATTCCTAGTCTACTTAGAATTTTCCCTCTACTCTGATCCTCTCCTCGCCTTTTTCAAAGCCTCTGTTTATACCTAGATTAGTATGCAATTAAAATTAGAGAGGAGTAAAAGGGAGAAAGTAGCTAAAAATGATTTTATGACATTTCTATAGAATTATGAGATTCAAGGAAAAGTGATTTCATGCATTTTTACTAAATATTTCCTTTAAGGGAAAATGATGAGACTATTATTTCACTAATTTCTCTTTTATAGATGCTAACCATATGCTACCTGACGTGATGACAATTTCTGCCAGGCTGGACTTCTGTAGATGTGCTAGATGTGTTTATTTCATTTTGATGCATTTATTACAAACCTTTGCTTTCAACAATATGGGTCACAGTTTTCAAGATTCTGTATGCAGAAGAAAGACATAGTTGTGTGCCTTTTCTCCAGTTTCTAGTTATGAAATAACTTCTGCCTGACTGAAGATTAATTATTCCACGAGGTAAAAACATTGGTATTATTATAGAATTTTAAATGTTAAAGAACACTAAGTAACATTTATACCAACTACTTTCTTTCAAAATTGATTAATTGTAATTCAAAGGGATGAACTGTTGCTCAAATTTGGAAAGCCATGCAATGGTTCAAAGGTAGCAAAAACTAAGGCAGTATTCTCTTCTACAGGACTGATTCATGATCTATCAGTTACTATATTTCATTTGACACATAAAGCCCTTGAACAATGAAGGTAAGTAAGATACAATATGTGCTCTGGGGAGGTTGGTGTTTTAATCATGTGAGATAATGTGTGTATGTAAAAGTGTTTCAAATACAGTATGTGTTTACAGAAGTATTTTAAAATTAAGACAAAGATAAAAAGGGATAACTTCAAATTGATAGGTTAAGGAAGAATTTCTAGGGAATGTGGTGCTTAATCTGTATCTTGAAAGAGGAGTAAGTGATTTGAAGTTTAAATAAGTATCTACTCAAGGTAAAGGGAATATCTTATGCAAAGCTATGGCTCTGTAGCAAACTAAGTAGCAATTTTCTGACTGGATTGTTAGTTATGTAAGGAGCAGAAGAGCAACAGGAGATGAGGATGAAGACAATCAGACATGAGAGACTCTATGTATCATGCAATATGGATTGGCCAGAGGATTCCTTTATCTTACACAATTGGGAGGATGAATGATCAGATGAGAAATTTTACTCCAGGTTTTTTCTGTTCACATTATATTCTCTGAACCTTTCATGATCAACTTCATGAGGATGGCTATAGGTTTTTACATTTAACCAGGGCCTCTCTTTTGAATGCCATGATTGTTAGAAATTTTCAAATTGATTTCATAGCTAAAGACAGATTAAATATTAAAAATACTGTGTTTATTATTCTTAGCTCCCAACTTTCTTCTAATGAGAAATGTTACATGTCAATGACAATAGCAGTCACCTGGAAAGCCACTGTTATTTTTTCATCTCTCTCGATCTAGAAGGCATTTGTGATGCAATAAAAGAGACAAGGTTTCTTCTTTATTCCCTCCTGATCTGCCTAGAAATGTGGGACTGGTCCTTTGATCATATTTATCTTTATTAATAAAAACTCTGTTAGAGATGTTGTTGAAATAGCATGCATGTGATGTTTTGTGTAGTAAAATCAGTGGGGTATTTTCTTCAACGATATTGTTTTATCCAGTTTCTATAGACAATGAGAACTCTTCATTGTAAAGCAAGCAGCATAAAAGATTTGTGCGTGTTCTTTATCCCAAGATCCCAAGGAATTATGTTTGTTAAATGAATTAGAGTCCTGTGTATCATTTACTTGGTCAAATTTGTGGACACAGGGCCCCATTACTACAGTGAAAAAATAATGTGAACAGATGAATTATGAAAGTTAAATCCAATGTCCTCACAAGTATTATTTGGAAAAAGTAATATTTGAAAAGTAACAATCTGGCTAATAAAAGCACAAAGAAATAAAACTTTAATTCGGTGTCACGAATGTTCGACGTATTGTAATCACAGAGTGGGTGAAGATAAAGGTAAGTTTAAATACAAGGGCTGAGTATATTAAGAAAATGCTTTTCTAGACAGGTGTGTTGGATCATGTCTATAATCCCGATATTTTGGAAGGGCGAGGTGGGAGGATTTCTTGAGCCCAAAAGTTCAAGACAAGCCTAGGCAACACAGTGCAACTATACATCTATACAAAAAAAAAAAAAAAGAAAATTAGCTGGATGTAGTGGCACATAGCTATAGTCCTAGCTACTTCAGAGGCTGAGGTGGGAGGATCACTTGAGCCCAGGAGTTCAAGGCTGCAGTGAGCTATGATGGAACCATTGTACTCTACCCTGAGCAACACATCAAAACTCCATCTCTAAAAAAGAAAGCATTTTTCTGATTAGAACGAGGTTTACCTTCATTTGAATTTCAGCTCTGGCACTCAAAAATATTTACTTTTTTTTTCTAACGTATTAGGTAATAATAATTTAAAAATTACCTCATAGGTTTTATGAGGATTGAATGCATTTACACATTTAAAATATTCAACACATTTCATTACATGTGCCCAAGAAAGTTTCATTCACCCTTCCCTTCAATACTTTGTTGTGAGTTTCCGAAACAATACAGATTAAATATAATTGAGTTAAAGAAACTGAAAATATCTTCTAAGCTATATTAAGAGACATAAAGAAGAGTTTAAAAGAACTGCATAGGGATGTTTCCCACCAGAGTGATAATGTAAAGATGACTCTAAAAAAAAGCTCTTTTAAATTATTATTTTTCCTGAATAATTCGTAAATGATAGCTTTGTGTTCATGTGTATGTGTATAGTTGTATTTTGAAAAGACAAAAGAATGTTTATTTTTCTTTATTCTATAATAAAAGTGGCCTACACTAATATTTATGCAAACATAATAAGCCTGTTGATCTTCTCATAATATGAATTTAAACATACTGAAATTCCAAATGTTATGAATACTAATTATTTTATAAATTGGTCACAGTTAAAAAAGCATGTCTAATGTATTGATTTAGATTCATGTTTTAGAAAACAAAATACATAAAACAAATATGTAATAAAAACTAATGCATTCCATTTGATACGGAAATATCCTAACCAAAGTCAGAGTGATAATGATTTATCAGATAGATAAATAGATAGGTAATTTGTACATATGCTGTATATATGTATGTGTATATATAAATATATAATGTAAATATATTAGCCAAATTATAGGACATCATTCCAGTATGTTTATCTAAGAGAGAGAGCATTTCCCATAATTTTGCTCTTATGTTTATTGATTTCCTATTACTTTCCATAAATATATTTGAGGAAACGGGGATGGACATTGATACACTTGTACATGTAACACAGCTGCTCCTTTCGCAAAGCAGAAAAACCATCCCCTCAAGTGGTGCTATGGAACAGATTCTCCCTTTGAAGCCAATTCAGAAATTGTCTAGCAATCTTCTGGATGTGGGAGAGGATATTTAGGAATGAAATGTATCCCAAAGAGAAAATAAGAATAAAATTCACTATTTCAAGCAAACTGACTCCTTCATGCATTTGTGATATAGAAATATATTTTGTTGGCACTAATAAATATACATTAAAGACTACACTATTCTATTTCCAGTACACTGTTACATAAATGGATTTTGTATAATGTATGCAAATTGCTATAAATTCAGCTGAACCATTTAGTCACTTTATTTCAAAATATCTATTCAATTGAACTAATGAAGTTGTAGAACATTGTCAAATAATAACAGGCTACCGAGACAGCTGTCAATATCATTCCACTCTGATTCGTTTCTCACTTATTAGCATTCTCATTGATACGTAGGTGATTGGAAACAATGGCAGAGTAATTTTGCACAACATCTGAATTCAGGAAATAAGTGTAGAAAAGCAAATGATAATTTTGAGCACAATCTCTCTGGAGTTAAAACATATGATAATTTAGTTTTCTAATTCATCATTTCTCTTTCCGTGCCCTCTTCCAAGCTGAACAAAACCAACTTCTATTCCTGGTTCCTATATTCTCTTAACAATCTGCCACTCTCCCCTTCCCCTAACTTTGAAGCTTAGTGATATCATCAACCCTCTTTTTGCTTCATGTCCCACGACAAAAAGCACCCATTTTTGTCAGTGCTTTTTCAATCTTCCACAAACATTCTTCCTCCCTACTCCTATTTGCCAATATATTTCAAATTTAAATTCGCATGTGGAAACGTAGACTATTGTAATATTGCCAGTCACTTCCCTACCACCAGCTTCTCATCATTCCATAAGCATTGTCAAGCTGTTATAATCACTAGTCTCTGAAGATAGTATTATACCTTTGTTCTTGCCATATCTTCTTTTAAGAATATCCTTCCTAAAGCCTTACCTATGAAAAGCCTCTTTATAAGACCCTTTCCTTAAGCAAATTTTTAGAATTTCTTTAACAGTTTTATTGCATTCCAGCCTTTAGCTTAGCTTTTTTGTATTCCACTAATTATATATGTCGTGTTTTGTCACTCTGAGGGCAATGTATAAAATGTACATATATATACATATGTACACACGCACACACATCTCCATACACATACACACACACACACACACACACACATCTGTAATCATTACTTGTGCTTACGATACAGACTTATGAGAACCTTGGGCTAAAGGCAGAAATCCTATAATGTTCATCTTATTGGAATATGAAATCCCTCATTAACTCAGAGTATTAAATGAAACAGTTGAGTTAGTAACCAAATCGACAAAGAACCAGTTGGATATATGTACAATTAGGGACTTTATCATTTTGTTCTTAGATTAATTATATGGTTCATTATACTGGAATGTGTGCTTAATTTCAAAATTAGTTTTTTCCTTTATATTTTGGTTCTTTCCATCTGGTTTATGTGCCTTCCATTAAAAAAGAACTGTGTTTTACATGTTTGATATGTAGCAAAAATAAATAAATGAATAACCAGTAGAAATAAAAGAATGAAGAACTTTGCCTCAAAAAAGAGAACCAATTTTAAAACAGAAGTGACAGACACAGTATACCAGTGGCTTCACTCAATGAGAATGTGCTGAGGGTATTTTTCAGCACCACTGTGCAAAGCTGTCAGTTAACGTACTCTGTCCAAACTACTAAGGTCACCATAAAGACAGTGAAACAGTTTTTCTATAATTTTTGTATTGTTATGAGAAGACAACTACCCCGTGAGCGAAGACCTCAAGATAATTAACAAGTAATTGAAGTACACATATATAAATTAACCTTGGTCACTTTGAATGACTCTCCAAACACTAAATTCCTTATTTAAGTTAATAAGTTGAGTTCGTTTGTTTAAATATACTTCTTCTCAATTTTTCAATTAAATTTATTAAGGATTTTTAATGACAGGGATGATTGTAACAACATCAGAAATCAGAGAAAGCTGGCATCATCAAGTTGAGGATTTTCTGTAAGAAGTTTTACGAAGCCATATAGAAGGCAATCATCACTATAAAAGTAAAGAAAGCAAAAGAGTTTACAGGAAGATTAGTAGGTGGGGATCCAGCAAGACCCCCTCAAGCTATGGGAAAGGTCAGGTTAAGGCAGTAAGGTGGCTGGGCATAGGAAAGCTGGATCTCAATTGTGCGCACAAATTGGAGCAATAAAAGCAACCAAAGAAAAGTAATCACTGCCCTTCTTAGGTGTGTGTGGCGTTACTGGAATATGGTTGTGCAGGACCAGACACATCTCCTCTCTGCTTGAATTCTACCTGACAGTGTCTGAACACAAAGAACTTCCCTTACCTGGGCTGAGTGCTCTCCAGGTCTACTGTACAGCTATCATCCTTCATTACTCTCCTCTGTGGTGACTGCCATGCTTCTGGAATTACAACTATTTTTCTTATTTTTCTTCTTTGTTTTACTGTTGCATAGGCTTAAGAAACTTCCTATGGGGTAGTTACAAGGCATTTTTCCTCTTTTCTTACTTGCCTGAATGCCATTACAATTTATTGGCCCAGTATGAAATTGTATGTAGAAATAACCTTCTCTCAAGGGTTGAAAGCTTTATTCTAATTCTTCTAGTGCATATTGTGCTGCTGGTAAGAAAATAATAATCCCTGTCTGATTCTAGTCTCTTGTGGCATACTGCTTTATTTTCCCCACACTTCTTCCAAAAATTTTTTCTCTTTTAGAATTTTTTTATCTCTAATGTTCGCACTGATGTGTCCAGCTGTTTATCTTTCTCATTCATTATGCTAAACACTCAGTGGTACCTCTGAAAATTAAGACTATGTCTTCCACTCCAGGACATTTCTTGTATTTTAGCTTTTATAATTTGTCCTTATTGTTATCTCTTCTATTCTTTTTGTAACTCATGAATGTCAAGTTAGACCTCCTGGATTGATTTTTACTTTATCTGTTTTTGTCTCTTATCGCACTTTCTTTTTGCTATACTACATACAAAATTTCTTTAGTTTTATCTTCTGAACATTCTGTTGAATATTTATTTTACCATTTATGTTTTAATTTCCATTAGCTCTTCTTTATTCTTTCATTGTTCAACATCCTTTTGGTCATCTGAGGAGCTAATTAAAGAGTATTGATGTTTATTTTTTATTTTTTTCCATTTCCTGAATTCTTTCTGCATTCCCTGAGGTTTGTGTGTTGTCCTTTTATAATTTTATTTTCAGTTACAGGTTTTCTTAAAATATTCGGTGATTCTTGGATATTTACTAATATTTAATATTAGGCGTATATTATAAATATTTGAAAACTTCGATTATATAGCTGAGACCTGTCATCTGGAAAACTTTAGGATGGTATATTGGTCAGGGTTCCACCACGTAGAACCAAACCTGAGATACAGAAAGAGAGAGAGAGAGAGAGAGAGAGAGAGAGAGAGAGAGAGAGAGAGAGAGAGAGAGAGATTGCAGAAAGATTGCAAAGAATTGGCTTACACAGTTGTTGAGGCTGGCTATGCAAGTCTGAAATTTGTAAGAGACATCATCCAGAAGTACAAGCTAGAAAGTCTCACACAGGAGAAGCAGCTTCATTCCACTGATAGAATTTTACCTTCTTCAGGGGAACCACAGTTCTGCTTTTAAATTTTTTAAACTGATTGAACCAGGCCCACCTAAGTTATCAAAGATAATTCCCTTTCCCCAAAATCAACTGATTGTGTATGTTAATCACATGAACAAAATATCTTCACAGCAATCCCTAGATTTATGGTTGACTGAATAACTGGGGACTATAGCCTAACCAAATTGACACATAAAACTGACTATCCCAGGTGATCAACCAGGATGTCACCTTTTGTGCTGCAAGAGGACAGAGTGGATAGAGACACAAATATTGCAGTAGTTAAAGAACATGAATTCTAGAGTGAGACTACCTGGGTTTAAATTCAAGTTCTTCAGAGTATTGGTTACAATATATAACTTCTCTGTGCTTTTGTTTCCTGGACTGTAGGAATACCTCATAATAGGATCTACCTTAGAAGTATATGTGAAGATAAAACTTAACATATATAAAGCATTGAAATGTGACCTGTCATGTTCTAGTGTCACGTTCTTGGTCAGCAACATGAGAGTTTGCTGCTGTCACTGATGTTGCTATTCCTACTGCTTCTCAGGATTCTATGGATGGTTTTGAGAAGAGTGAAAAAAGGGATCAACTGTTCCATATATAAATTCTCAAATAACATCCATGTAACACCAATGTTTTCACAGCCCAAGTCACCCTGACATGTTGGATATAAAACTAACTTCCTTTGCTGTAACTCATCCCACAGGTATCACATGTGTCAGAATCTCCGGTTATTTCTCCACTCCACTGTAAGTTTTCTGTCTTTCAGAAATGTGCTTCTATTCCTCATGTGGAGATAGCTCATCTCGTTCACTTTGTTATTATGTTTATCTATATCTCAGAAATGGGAAAAGCCGACTAAAGTGTTTTTCCTACTCTCACTCACTTATCATACAGCACACTTCTGACACCAGATTTATGAAGGATTTTACCCAAACACCAAGGAATTCTCCTGTGGACACCAAATGGGTGCCCTGTGATCCAATTCAATTCTGACAGTATGTACCTGGAGATCGCATCAGATCCCACAGTTTAGGCATTCAGTCCCACAAGACTGCCCCCATTTCAGCTGGCAACCACAAGCCCCAGCTTATGACCTGTGCTTTGGATCAATCCCCTATGAACTGGGGTTCTTGAGATCCCCTACTTGGGTTCAATTAATTTGACTAGGACAACTCACAGAAATCCAAACAACACTTATGTTTACTGATTTATTACAAGGAATATTACAAAGGATACAGATTAACAGCCAGATGAAAGAGGTGCGTAAGGCCTGGCCAGAGAAGGAGTGCCAGAGCCTCATACTTCCTCTAGGTGCACCACCCTCTAGGAAACGCCACATGTTCCGCTATCAGGAAGTTTCCTGAACTCTGTCCTTTTAGGTTTTTATGGAGGCTTTATTACATAGGCATCATTGATTCATATCATTCGCCATCAGTGATTAATTCAACCTTCAGGCCCTCTACTCGCTGGAAGTTGGAGATGGGACTGAAAGTTCTAACCATCTACTCACATGGTTGGTTCCCCTGATAAGCAACCTGTATTCTGAGGCCATCTAGGAGTCTCCAGCTACCAAGTATCTCACTATCATATAAAAAAGTACTAAATCACTTAACAGATTTCAAAAGTTTTAGAAACTGGGTTCTAGGAAATGAGGACAAGATCAAATATTAAAAAAAAATAAAAAAGATTCTCCTAGCATCCCTATCTACAAGGATATTAGGAGCTTTGTCTCAGGAACCAGAGACTAAGAACAAATATATATTTCACAATATCACACTATGTTTTATTCCTTTTATATTATTTTAATAAAATCACAGGGTGAGTTAACACAAAGGATAAAATTGTCATATCAGATTCACAGGAATCAGAGTTTACCCAGGATCAATCTTTACCAATAATTTAGGATATATGATATCCCAAGGCAGACAAAGCAGTCAGAGAATTTCACAAGGGCTCCCAAATTCTTTGTTGTCACATCAGACACATGCTCTCTGTCTCAGAATAAAATATGAGGTTTTATAGCGTTCCTCATAGCCAAGTGTTACTACTGGAAGTTATCCAAGTTACCCTGAGTTAGCAGCAGCTTATCTGTACGTGCCTGCAGCAACTTTAATTCTTGACTCCTCAGAAGAAAGAATTGAAGTTGCTGTAGAATCATACAGGGGCATAAGGCAGAAGAAGAGACCAAAACAAGTCTCAGAGCAGGAGTGGAAGTTTATTTTAAAAGGCTTTAGTAAATGAAAGAAAGGAAAATTCACTTGGAAGAGACCCAAGTGGGCACCTGAAGTTCAAATGCCTGAAGGTCAAGTGCCCTGTTTAACCCTAATCTAAAGACTTTATAGGCTCGCCTCTTTCCCATGATTCTTCCCTTAAGGTGGGCTTCCTGCATGCACAGAGTCCTCCTTACCCTTGGGAAATGAGCGTGCTGCAGTGTGTTTAGAAAGTTAGAGGTATGCCCATCTGAGGCTTTCTTCTGTCCGGTAGAGTGTTCCCGGAAGGTCATATCTCGCCATCTTGTCTCTTAACCCTGCATTCCCAGGAAGTCTCTTCTCCCTGGTGTCTGCATTTAATTAACACTTTAATATTAATAGCTGTGGATCATTAGGAGATTGTCTTTCCATGGCTTTAGAGAGGTAGTGTGATAACTGTCAAACCTTCACCTGACATTCCTAGTGGGTGGGGGGAAGAGCCCTCTCCTGCCCTACGCATGCCTATCTAACTATCTGTAACACAAAGAGCATTTAAGTGATAAAATATCTCCATTTTATACCCCAGATATTATGTAGTTAATGCAACATTCAGAAGGGAAATATGCTTCATAGATCCTCTACTTATTTACTATAGGTAATCTTTTTTGCCAAAGAATTCCAGCTAAGGGGCCTCTGTAGATAAGGTGTGTTTCTCTCAGCAAATACAGTTAATTTAGTTACTTGGAGATCCAGTTAACAAACAATTAGATTGAATAAATGGTCTGCTTTTCTTCCCCTAGGTAAAGTGTTGGTAAATAATATCAAAATACATGATAGCAAAGAATATGTAGCATTATGACATGAACAAATATAATTTATCATAACATCTCCTCAGAGTAGAAAACCTTTCGGTTCAATTGGATAAATATTAAGAGGAAGACAATAGAATACAAAATAATTTCCAAAAAGATCTTTTTAGGAAAACAGAGATAGAATGGTATTTATTTAATATGACAAAAAAGAACTACTTTATGTTAACCAGTAAACACCACCATTAACATCAAAATAACACTCCTATTAAAATTAGCCATAATAGAAAACTATTTTATTATAAATATTTGATACTGCTTCAAAAATATGTGCCAAAGTACTTTTAGATCCCATAATAGCATTTTTTGGTATTTGAAATATACCACAATAGTTTGTATATGGCCTGCCAAATTCATTTAAAAACAAGAAGGTATATTTGTTGATATATTTTGTAAAACTTTTAAAGGCTAGTACACTGATATAATCATACTTAGATTGCTCACAACTAAGTATTATTGGTTTGTCCCAAGTCTTTTTTATTTCTTTTTTATTTACTGTATTTTATGTACTTTTAAAATTTCCATAAGGAGAAATGCACTATTTCTATTGTAGTGTTCTCTGAATTTAGACAGATGTGTGTAATCAGGTACATATTACCACAATTAATATAAAGAAAAGTCCCATCATTTTCCCCAGTTCCCTAGTTTTGACTCTATGTAGTTAACCCCTCCCATCATTTCAATATCTATTAACTACTCATATCCTAATTTTTGTCTTGGTGGAATGTCATATAAATAAAATTATAAGTATGTAGTGTTTTGAATCTGACTTGTTCCCTTAGTATAATAATACATTTAGTATTCATCAGTATACTCCATTTCATTGCTGAATGGTATTCCATTATACGGTTGTATCACAGTTTTCTTATCCTGTCCTAAGTTGAAAGATATTTGGAATTTGTTTTTACTTTTTGACATTACAAGCAAAGCCACTACTAATATTTGCCTAAAGATTTTTGTGTGACTGTAACTTCTCATTTCTTTTCAGTAATTACCTAGGTGTAGAATGGCTGGCTAAGTCATAGAGCAAGTATATATTTAACTCTATAAGACACAACCAAATGGTTTTCCAAAGTGGCTATACCATTTTGCATTCCCACCAATAATATATGAGGATTGCAATATATTACATCCTCAGCAGCACTTGGTATTGTCAGTTTGTTGTTTTGTTCTGTTTTGTTCAGCCGTTCCAATGGGTATGCAGTGATGTCTCATTGTAATTTTTAATTTGCATTTTCGTACTATTTGAGCATCTTTTCGTGGGTTAGTTTGCCATCTGTATATCTTCTTTGGTGAAGTATCTGTTCAAACCATTGGCCCATTTGCCAATCAGCTGTTTGTTTTTTAATTATTTAGCTTGATAGAATTTGCATATATATTCTCTTTGTAGCTTGTTTTTTCTTCTCTTAGCATCTTTCAAAAAGAAGTTTTCTTAATTTTGAAGACCTTAAATTTTTCAATATTTTGTCTTAGGGGGCATGCTTAATATTTTGATTATATGGAATGTGTTTTGGGTGTCATATCTATGGAACTTTGCCTAATACGATGACTCACAGATGTTTTTATCCAATAGTTTTATGATTTTAATCTTACATTTAGGTTTATGATCCAATTTGAGTTGATTATTGTTTAATGTTTGAAGTTAAAGGGCAAAGTTCAACTTTTTAATGTTCTAGCACCATTTCTTTGACTATCCTTTATATTAGCAATTTTGCCAAATTTATCTGATACAATGCATATGGGTCTTACTCTGTGTTTACTGTTCTCTTTTATTAATCTATGTGACTATTTCTTCAAAAATACCAGTTTTGATTGCTGTAGTTTTATAGTAAGTTTTGAAATTATATATTATTAGTCTTCTGATCTTGTTCTTCTTCTTCAAAATTATTTCAGTTCTTTTGTCTTTTTATAGAGATTTTAAAATCAGCTTGTCATGATCTATAAAATAGTTTTCTGTGATTTTGATTGGATTCTGTTAACTTCATAGATTAATATGGATAGAACTGAAATTTTAGCAATATTAAGTGTTCCAATTAATAAACACTTTTATTTTTCCATTTATAAAATCTTTATTTCACTTTTTCATCAGTGTTTTATAATTTTCAGCATGCACATGCTGTTCATATTATGATAGACTTAAAGGTATTTGCCTTATTCTATTGATACTGTTTTTCTATTTCAATATCCAATTAGTCATTGTTTGCACAGAGAAATATGCTTGATTTTTTATTGTTGGTCTTATGTATTGTGACATAGCTAGACTCACTTTTTGGTTCCAGGAGCTTTTGTGAGATTCCTTGGGGTTTTCTGTGTAGATGATCATGTCCATGAATGGGTATTTTATTCCTTCTTTTACAGTCAGTATCCACTTATTTATTTATTATTAGGCCTTATACTGGCCAAGAGCTTCGTAAAGGTGTCCAGTAGGAGGATAAGAGAGGAGCTCATTTCTCTTTTCCATTCTTATGGTAAAACAATTTAGTTTTTCAGCATTCAGTATGATGGTAGCTGTAGGGTTTTCATATATGCCCTTATCAGATTGAGGAGGTAGCCTTCTATTCTTAGTTTACTGAGGATTTTTATCATAAATAGGTATTGAATTTCATTGAAGGCTCTTTCTGTATCTCTTCAGATGATCATACAGCTTTCCTTTTTTTGATCTGCTGAGATGATGAAATACATTGAGTGATTTTTCAATGTTATACTAGCTTTGCATTCCTGGGATAAGTTTCACATTTTAGTGATATATTATCCTTTTTATATATTACTAGATCATATTAGCTGATATTTTATTGATTTTTTTGCATTTAGGTTTAAGTGTGGCTTTAATTTCTTAAATGCCTTTGTCTGAATTAGGTATTACAGTAAATCTGGTCTCACAATATAAACTAAGAATCCTTTCTATTTCTTCTATTTTTTTGAAGAAATATCTATTGAATTGATATTAATTCCTCCTCAAATATTCATAAAATTAAACAGTAAAGCCATCTAGCCCTAGAGTGTTCTTTCTTGGAGGCAGTGGGTGGGGGAGGGGCATCAAGTCAGGTTTGAATCAACTTAATTGTGCTAACTTTGACCAAGAACCAAGAGATTTCACAATCACACAATGACCAATTAAATGCTTTCAAATTCACGGTTTATTTCCAGACTTTCACACACTGATAACCATGCAAATATATTCAACACACACACACACACACACGCAGGATAAGAGAAAAGAAGAAAGAACCATGGTGAATAACTTGGGAGACCAGGCAGGTTTAGATTTCTCTGGAAAACACAGCCTATATTAAGAGGAGGCCTCAGAGTTTCAGGGGCAGAGCTCCTGCAGGTGTCTCGTCGTGGTCAGTTTCTTTGCTGTTTTTATGCCCCTTCACAGGAGCATCCATGGTAGATTAAATATTGAAATTTAAGATATCGAAGCCAAAACTGCTATTAGAATATACAGATGGTTATATGTGTGCTTTGGAACCATATTGAAGCCCTAACCTTAATGTGATGCATTTGGAGGTAGGGCTTTTAAAGCCTTAGCTTTACTTAAGGTTAAGTGAGGTCATGTGGGTGGACCTTAACCGGATGTCTTCATAAGAAAAAGAAGAAACACCAGAGATTCTTCTCTCTGTGCACACAGAGGAAAGGCCATATGAGATCACAGCAAGGAGGCAGTCTCTACAATCCAGGAAGAGCAGTCTCACCAGAAACCAGCCCTACTGGTACCTCAGTTTGGAACTATCATCCTCCATAACTGTGGGAATATAAACTTCCGCTGCTTAATCCATCCAGTTGGTGGTATTTTGTTATGGCAGGCCAAGAGGACTAGTACAATGTGCAAACAAAAGAATGGAGGAAGCTAGCCTAAACCTATGCCCAAGCTGGCGGACAGGGGGAAAGGGAAATCCCCAAGTAAACAGCCAGACTTGACATAAATAAAGTTTAAATATTGGCCAGGAAAAAAAAAAAAAAAAAAATTACCAAAAACATCAAAGGCAGGCAACATGCCAGAAAATATTTGCAACACATTCCTTAAATAGAACAAACTAAAAACCAAAAGCAAATTATCTAGAGACTGAATAGACAGTTTCTGAAAGACCAAAAAATGTGCAGCAAGCATGTATAAAAGTGTTCCATCTCAAAAGTAATCAAATAAAATTTATGATAAGAAGGAAATTTCATTAGAAAAATGTGAAAAAGAATGATAAATGCTGTTTATCAAAGTGAGGGAGGATGGCACCGTATAACATACATGTGGGAGAATACATTCAGACACTCAGTTGAAAGTCGGTTTGTTGACATTTATCCAAATCATGCTCCTCGACACAGTATTACACTCCTAGAAATTTATTCCCAAAGAGAAATACTGTTTTTTTGAGAACTAGCATTTTAGCTCCAGAAATAAGATAAAAGTGAATTTTTTTGTTAACAAAGAAACAGATAATACATTATGGATAGAAGTATATGAAAACAATTGGGAAGCTCACAAGAAAAAGAGGCAAAGGGGGTTGTGGATTATTTTCTCACCACACTGGGTGGACCTTGCATCAATTTAATGGCACAGAACAGTTTGCAGAATTGTCAACAGTCTCTAGTTCAGCAATGAAAATGTATCTTTCCCAGTAATCATGTTTGAAATAGGTAGTAATATGCCTATCATACTCTTAAATACTCAACTAAATGTAGTAGCTAAATTTCAAGTTGCTATTTATAAGCTGTACAGCTTTATAGCTAATACCTACTAACCTCAACTGCTTTAGGAGACAGTATGGACACGCACATACACACAGTAGTGTAATCTAGAGGAGCTTAGGCCTCATGAAGGGATGCCAAGGGTGAGGTCAAAATTTCAACTACATGCAATTCACAGCAGCGTTATTCGTAACAGCAATAACATCTAAATAAGAGAAACTGGATGAAGAAATTTTATGTTCATAAGTAGAATATATAACTATTAAAAGTATGCTATAGAAGAGAAAAATTTAATGAAATGAAATTAGATAGGCAGTAAAAAGTTTGCTTCAAATGGTATGGACATTATGATTCCATCACGAAGGATATAAACAAATATTTCTTAACAGATATTTATTGAGCCCCTATTATATATCTGACACTCTTCAAGGGGCAAAATACACAGCTATCAAAAGAAAATTATTTCAGTGACTTGAATAGAGGTTAACAGCATTGAGGAACTGTGGCATATCAAGGGGCATCCAGGTAACATTCACATTAATGCAAGGTCATTGTTTTTATGGACTAGGGGCTGGTCAATTATGTGTTTTTGTGGTTTTTAGGTCAAGAAGTTATTGTTGTCTGTGACCCAAACTTGCCCTGGTTCCTCTTTTCTCCACACTTGCTTGTGATCATTGGTGTAAAAAAGAAAGGAGGGAGGGGAGGGAAAACAGTAGGGTAGAAGAGGCAAAAAGCATCTCAAAAAGCAGTGAACTGAACATAGCATCTACCCTCCAGGTGTTAACATGCTGGTAGGAGGAAAGTAACCGTATATAAAACAAATAAAATATACAAGGCCAGAGGATATGTGTTGCAAAGAAAATCAAAGCAATTTAAGGAAGACAGAGGGAAGCAGGGCTCAGTGAATTGGTCCTGTTGGGGTAGGGGTGATGTGAGAAGAGTGATCAGGGAAGTTTCTCTGATGAAGGAAAGAAATGGGGAGTGAGCCACATGAGAATGTGGGGCAAAGTTCCCAAGCACAGGAAATGTAAATGCAATTTGTTTAGCCTTTTCAAGACACAGCAAGGAGGCTTCAGTAATGACAATAGATTGGAGAGAGAGGGAGAAAATAGGGTCTGAATTAAAAGAGATGGATGGAGGGGAAGGTAGACTACACTCTAGTACAAGATCATAAATACTTTGTTTTTTCACTGCAGTAAAATAGCTATCTTATCAGATGGATATATTTATGATTAATTGGCAGTTTTAGGGGGTAGTTTAAATTAAAACAAACTAAGTAACTTGTTTACTGCAAATGTAGCAGGCGCTACCAAAAAAAAATTTTCTCCAATTCAAAAGTAAAATTATGTGACTAAAATGTTAAGAATTTTTGAGAAGGATAAAACAAATTTAGGTTAAAGGAATCTAGACAAGAATAAAGTGAAAATGAGCATGAGGAACAGAAAACTAAAGGCAATGCCATTTCACTTTACATTTCTTGGGAAGCACATGGTATTTTTGTATGATTTCTATAAAATTTTTCTGAAGAGCTTAGTATTCTACTTCCTTAAATGCACAATTTTATAATATTATGTTTTATGTACCAGAAAAATAATGTATAATGACATTTAAAAAAATTTTATTAAAAAATAGTTTTTCCTAGCCAATTACTAGGCAAAGAATTCTTGATAAGTTAAATATTTTTAATATTAAAAATCATAGCACAATTCTTAAGGAGGGTGCTTCTCCAAACATTTAAGCTATTTTACTTTGGACAAATGGAAAAATTCAGAAAGCAGAGAATTTTGACAGAAACAAAATTTACCTTTATGGGTGTCAACAAAGAGTGTTATTTCTCCTTTAACTATTAAACAAAATTCTGCTTTTTATTCCATATGAAGTTTATTTAGCTATTTTTTCTTTTTCTAGATAGTTTGTTTGCTATGTGAAAATAAGAAAGTGAAATGAAAAGAACCAATACATAACTTCTCTCTTTTGTGGTTTTTGCATCTCCTGATACTTAAAAAAAAACAAAACACTTGACTTCACTACCTTTCCTAGAACACAAAATTACAAGTTAATTGGGAGGCAGAATTAATGAGAAGAAAATGAATGTATTTCAAATAGTTCTTTCACTGAAAAATATCACCTTGAGCATAAGTGTTGTTTTCTGTTGTCAAAAGCAATTATTGCAAATGATAAGTCTTTTGAACCTAATTTTTTCATGCGTATTTCTGCTTCTATTTTTTCCTTTGTCATAATTGTTATTAAAAATTTACTTTTTAAACCCTAAAATAAACTGTGTTCAATTGATAACAATTTTATATCATAATAAAACATCAAGTTATAAAATTATAACCTCTGTTCCAAATCCACTCCCTTCACATGCTTTAGAGGTACCATTTTGCAGCCAAATGTTCTACCCTTGAGCTGTACCCTCAAGGTACAACTTTGGATTATTCTTGTTATAGTTATCTTGAATCCATGCATAAGATGCTATCATCTAAAGTCACCAACCTTCTGACAATAAAAAGATAATATGCCAAGGATCAAGATCAAATACAATCCATAAAATTATCTGAGTCAAACTACATTTTACTTGCCTTCTATTTAGACTATGATTTTTCTCTCGTTTATTCACCAGAGAAATACACTTGTCCTTTCTCATTCACATTTTTGATTGTGCTATCTGTTGAACAATTTAATGTGTGGAGACCTCTTCAAAAGTCTTGGTACTTATGAAGAAATCCAAGTGCCTCTTGGATTTCTTTGTTATATGTTATTATTATTTATTTATTTACTTTTTATTTGAGACAGAGTCTCACCTTGTTGCCCAGGCTGGAGTGCAGTGGCACAATCTCAGCTCACTGCACCCTCCACCTCCCCGGTTCAAGCAATTGTCCTGCCTCAGCCTCCTGAGCAGATGGGACTACAGGCACATGCCAACACACCCAGCTAATTTTTGTATTTTTGGTGAAGACTGGGTTTCACCATGTTGGCCAGGCTGGTCTCAAACTCATGGACTCAAGTGATCCGCCCACCTCGGCCTCCCAAAGTGCTAGAATTACAGACATGAGCCTGGCCCAGATGTCTTTGTTATGTTGGAGTAAACGCCATTATTTTTCTGACCTCTTCCTTGGTCAATTGCATTTTAGTTTTGTTGTGATCCAACATCATATAGTTTTGTTTGTTTGTTTGTTTGTTTGTTTGTTTTTATCTTTTTCCCAGTGAAACTGCTAGGAGGCAAAATTTCTATAACTCTGTATCTAAAAATTTGATTTTTGCCCTTACAATTTCAGTAGGTAAAAGATTACAGGCCGGCACAGTGGTTCGCACCTATAATCCCAGCACTTCAGGAGGCCGAGGCGAGCGGATCACTCAAAGTCAGGAGTTCAAGACCAGCCTGGCCAACATGGTGAAACCTTGTCTCTACTAAGAGTATAAAAATTAGCCAGGTGTGATGGCTCACATCTGTAATCCAAGCTACTTAGGAGGCTGACATGCAAGAATTGCTTGAACCCTGGAGGCTGAGGTTGCAGTGAGCCAAGATCAGGCCACTGCACTCCAGCCTGGGTGACAAAGGGAGACTGGCTGAAAAAAAATAAAATAAAATAAGGCCCAGCATGGTGGCTCGTGCCTGTAAACCCAGCACTTTGGGAGGCTGAGGCAAGCTGATCAACTGATGTCAGGAGTTCAAGACCAGCCTGGCCAACATGGCGAAATCTCGTCTCTACTAAAAATTCAAAAATTAGCCAGGCATGACGTAGGCACCTGTAATCCCAGCTACTTGGGAGGCTGAGGCAGGAGAATCACGCGAACCTGGGAGGCAGAGGTTGCAGTGAGCCAAGATCGTGCCATTGTACCCCAGCCTGGGCGATAAGAGTGAAACAACATCTCAAAAAAGTTTCTAGGTGCAACACTTTCAAAAATTGGAAGTCTTTACTTCATCAAATTCTAGGTTTCGGAATCCCTATCCAATGTCAACCTGATCCTGTTTCTTTGTAAATTTTTCATCACATATCTGGACGTGTTTCTTTAAAATCATTATTATTAGCGTGTAGTCTTTCCTCAGTTCTGGAAAAGTTCATTTCTTATTTCTTCAATTATTTTTTTCAATTCATGTAATTTTCTTATAAAATTTATTTTCAAAAAATGGTAATATTATTTGAGTATTTCTGTCTTAACAGTTTTCCTACTAGTATGTATCACTATTTTCTTTTCTTTTTTTAGACAAGCCTTGCTCTGTCACCCAGGCTAGAGTGTAGTGGTGCCATCACAGCTCACTGCAGCTCAAACAATCCTGCCACCTCAGTCTCCCCTGTAGTTAGGACTACAGGCATGCATCACCATGCCCAGCTAAGTTTTGTAGTTTTTATAGAGACAGAGTCTTGCCATGTTGCCCAGGCTGGTCTTGAAGTTCTGGGTTCAAACAATCCATCTGCCTTGGCCTCTCAAAGTGCTGGGAATACAGGCATGAGCCACTGTGACCAGCTCACAGTTTTTTTTCTTTTTAAGTGTGGCAAAAGATACATAACAAAATTTACCACTTTAATCACTTGTAAGCAGTAAGTACATTTACATTTTGTACAATAATTACCATCACCCATCTCCAGAACTTTTTAATCTTTCCAAACTGAAACTTTATCTCCACTAAACAGTAACACCCTCTTCCCCTATCATGCCAGGCCCTGACAGCTACCATTCTACTTTCTGTTTTTATGATTTTTGACTGCTCGAATATTTCATATAAGTGAAATAATAAAATAGTTGTCCTTTTGTGATAGCTTATTTCACTTACCATAATGCTTTCACGGGTCATGCACATTAAGTATGTGTCAGAATGTCCTTCCTTTTTAAGGCTGAGCACTATTGCATTGTATATAGATACTACATTTTGTTTATCCATTCATCTATCCATGGACACTTGGTTTGCTTCCATTTTTGGCTATTATTAGTAATGCTACTATGAGCATGGTTATATAAACATAGATTCATTCCCTGATTTCAATCCTTTTGGGTAAAAACCTAGAAGCAGAATGACTGGATCTCTATCAGTTTATAACCATACCTTCTGAGAAAGCTCTTCAACAATTATTCCAGCTGTCTACTGAAAATTGTTATTTTAGCAATTATATTGCGTTTTTAAATGTCTGATAATTAACACAATCTATCCTATCATGAATAGATTTAAAACAAAAATGAAATTAAGGCATTGTAGCAAAACCAAAGCTGAAAGAAATCAGAAGACGGTATTAAGGGTTATAATGAGAAAGTCCTTCAGTCTAAAGGAAAATGACCTAATATGAATCCCTTGTGATTTTTTAAAAGACGAAAGACAAGAAAGGGTAATAAAAAGTTTGAATATATAGGTAATTATAAGTGGATACACACTAAACCAAACAGTCATACTGATGCCTTGTGGGTTTAAACATACAGAGTATAAAAACACTCAGCAAAAAAATAGCACAAAAGTCATGATTTGAGTAATTGATGTTAATGGAATTAAGGACTCTTTAATTGTTTGTGAAATTACATTCTAATTTATATTGGACTTTGAAAAGGCACAGATCCACTATATAATCTCTGGTAAAACCACTAAAAGAACATAACTAATCAGTAAAAGGAAAACAGAATGTTTAATGTTAAAAATTCTTAAACAATAAAAGTAAAATAAAGCAAAAAAAAACATAGAATGGGTGAGAATGTATGAACTAGAATAGTTCAGTAATCATAGTACATAACAATGAAGTCAATATCTCAAATAGAAAACAAAGGTTGTCATATCAGATTAAAGGAATAATTTCTACTACATTCAGTTTACAAGAAACATACCTGAAGTATAAGAATTTAGAGGGCCGGGCGTGGTGGCTCACACCTGTAATGCTAGCACTTTGGGAGGTCGAGGTGAGTGGATCACCTGAGGTCAGGATTTCGAGACCAGCCTGGCCAACATGGTGAAACCCCGTCTGTACTAAAAATACAAAAATTAGTTGGATGTGGTGGCACGCGCTTGTAATCTCAGCTATTGAGGAGGCTGAGGCAGGAGAATTGCATGAACCCGGGAGGCAGAGGTTGCAGTGAGCTGAGATCATGCCATTGTACTCCAGCATGGGTGACAAGAGCGAAACTCCATCTTAAAAAAAAAAAGGAATTTAGAGAAGTTATGAATTTTAAAAATGTACAAAAGATGTACAATACAAACGATAACATAAAAGTTTATCTTTTCTAAAGTAGACATTACAAGATAAAGCATTAATGAAGATTACCTTCTTTGGTGATGAAAAGGTCAATCTTCCAGGAAGTTTTGCTTTTAGTAAATGTGAATTTAACTAACAACGTGGCCATAAAATAATGATGCAATCCTTATTTTGCATTGCTTTAATATGCACAAATTTCAGTTACTACAGTTTAGTTAAATAACGCCATTCTCCCAACATGACAGTGCAAATTTCATTTACCATAATACATTAATTGTAATTACAGAAATTACAAAATTTGCTACTATAGCTCTTTAGTCCACAAATCACTGCTTAAATAGTTGCACATCATAATCAGTGCAAAACACATCACTTTTTTGAAGGCCTGTTGACAAGTGGTCACTGTGTATCTAATTTTCAGTTTACGCACTCAGAGCAGTGTACAGTTACATTACCTCCTTGTCCTCCAGTGAGAAACCTACGTGACATTTTATAAAAATAGATAACTGAAGGAAAGAATTGGCCCACAAAGATGAAAGTACAGCAAAGAAATAAGAAGTGATAAGACTGGAAGTAAAATTTGAACAAACAGTAAATGGAGTTATAGAAGAAATGACTAACTGTGGGCACCGCTTCTGTTTGAGTGTAGATATTCATCTACAGCAACTTAGTGAATGCCAACTTATAAATAGAGTGAGGAAAGTGGTCATGATGAAAGGGATGAAGATATCGCCAAGAAGTAATACTGACAACAAAAATTCACATTAATGGGACCCTCAAAAATATTTCACAGAATTTATGAAAAAGGTGGCATAGTAGCAACACACATTGAATTGTTTTTCAACTTACATTGGGTGGTAAAATTCAATAAATGGTTCTGGGTGATTTGGATCATCATATGGGAAAATAATTTTGAACCCTACCTCAACTATACCCCAAAATGGAGTCCAAATAGGACATACATTTAAATATGAAGAGTAAAAATAAAGTTTATGGAAGATAAAATGGGAGGATACCTTTCTGTATTTAACATAGGCAAAACCTTATTAAATAACAACTTTTAAGGTAGTACACAACCACACTAAACTTAAAGAAAATATTGTAAGGTACATTCCCCTGAAATTGGAAATGGTGCTCTCCAAAAGCACCATTAAAGACAATGAAAATGCATACAACGAAAATACCATAGAAAGATGGGTGAAATATTTGAACAGGAGTCTCACACAAGAATATGTCCAAATAGAAAAGTCAAATGAAAAGATATACAGCTTCATTAGTCTTTAAAGAAATGCAAATTAAAATTATACTAAGATACCACTAAGTGCAGCTCAGGATGGATAAAATGAAAAAGATTTAACAATACTAATGTTAACAAAGATATGGGCTAGCTAGAAATCTCAAATCCTCCTGGTAGGAGGATAAATTTTAAAAGCATTTTGGAAAAGTGTTTGGTAGTTTATACTAAGTTGAAGGGATTCAGTCCCCATAACCTAGCAATCCTAGTACAATGACCAAAAAGATGTGCATGCATCCATGCACAAAAACATATTTATAGTAATATGAATAGTAGCATTGTTTGTAATAGCTGATTACTGAAAACCATTGAAATCCATTACTGGAAACAATTGAAATGCCTGTCGACAGTGGATAGATAAATAAATTGCTATATATTCAATCTCTAGACTATTATACAGCAAGAAAAACGAATAAACTCTTACTATATAAAACAACATGATGAGGAAAAAATTACACCCTAATAAAAAAAATCATATTGTGTGATTTTCTTCAATTTCAAAATCATGGGAAGTCTGGAAAGGAGTTAGGGTTTGTTACTGAAAGGCAGCACAAGAGCTATTTCTAGGGTATTGTAATTATTATTACTATTATTTTCCCTGGGTGGTGATTACACAAATATATTTACTTTGTGATAATTTGAGTTATATACTTACGATCACTGTACTGTTCTGTGTTTGTGTTACATTCAAGATAGTATTAACTGGCAAGTTAAACTCATCTTTTCAAGTCTCCAATCTATTGGAATGAAGTTTCACAAGAAAATTATAAAACTCACAAGGATAGTAAAAATTTTAAAAAATGTAAACAAATTTTAAATTTATGTTAAAAAATTTCAATGTAAATCAGCATTAGATGCATAGGCCTATATAACCTGTATTATATTATTCTGTTGTCTACTCATATTACCTCTTCTATTAGCACTGCTTTTATAAACATGTTTCTTCCTTTCTTTACTTGAGAGATTCTTATTAAAAGTGGAAGGTAGAGTTATTTATGACAAACCCACAGCCAATATCATACTGAATGGGCAAAAACTGGAAGCATTCCCTTTGAAAACTGGCACAAGACAGGGATGCCCTCTCTCACCACTCCTATTCAACATACTGTTGGAAGTTCTGGCTAGGACAATCAGGCAAGAGAAAGAAATAAACTGTATTCAGTTAGGAAAAGAAAAAGTCAAATTGTCCCTGTTTGCAGATGACATGATTGTATATTTAGAAAATCCCATCACCTCAGCCCAAAATCTTCTTAAGCTGATAAGCAACTTCAGCAAAGTCTCAGGATATAAAATTAATGTGCAAAAATCACAAGCATTCTTATACACCAGTAACAGACAAACAGAGAGCCAAATCATGAATGAACTTCCATTCACAATTGCTTCAAAGAGAATAAAATACCTACAAATCCAACTTACAAGGGATGTAAAGGACCTCTTCAAGGAGAACTACAAACCACTGCTCAGTGAAATAGAAGAGCACACAAACAAATGGAAGAACATACCATGCTCATGGATAGGAAGAATCAATACTGTGAAAATGGCCATACTGCCCAAGGTTATTTAGAGATTCAATGCCATCCCCATCAAGCTACCAATGAGTTTCTTCACAGAATTGGAAAAAACTGCTTTAAAGTTCATATGGAACCAAAAAAGAACCTGCATTGTCAAGACAATCCTAAGTCAAAAGAACAAAGCTGGAGGCATCACGCTACCTGACTTCAAGCTATACTACAAGGCTACAGTAACCAAAACAGCATGGTACTGGTACCAAAACAGAGATATAGACAAACGGAACAGAACAGAGTCCTCAGAAATAATACCACACATCTACAGCCATCTGATTTTTAACAAACCTGACAAAAACAAGAAATGGGGAAAGGATTCCCTATTTAATAAATGGTGTTGGGAAAATTGGCTAGCCATAAGTAGAAAGCTGAAACTGGATCCTTTCCTTACTCCTTATACGAGAATTAATTCAAGATGGATTAGAGACTTAAATGTTAGACCTAATACCATAAAAACCCTAGAAGAAAACCTAGGTAATACCATTCAGGACACAGGCATGGGCAAGGACTTCATGTCTAAAACACCAAAAGCAATGGCAACAAAAGCCAAAATTGACAAATGGGATCTAATTAAACTAAAGAACTTCTGCACAGCAAAAGAAACTACCATCAGAGTGAACAGGCAGCCTATAGAATGGGAGAAAATTTTTGCAATCTACTCATCTGACAAAGGGCTAATATCCAGAACCTACAAAGAACTCAAACAAATTTACAAGAAAAAAACAAACAACCCCATCAAAAAGTGGGCAAAGGATATGAACAGACATTTCTCAAAAGAAAACATGCATATAGCCAACAGACACATGAAAAAGTGCTCGTCATCACTGGCCATCAGAGAAATGCAAATCAAAACCACAATGAGATACCATCTCACACCAATTAGAATGGCAATCATCAAAAAGTCAGGAAACAACAGGTGCTAGAGAGGATGTGGAGAAATAGGAACACTTTTACACTGTTGGTGGGATTGTAAACTAGTTCAACTATTATGTAAAACAGTATGGCGATTCCTCAAGGATCTAGAACTAGAAGTACCATATGACCCAGCCATCCCATTACTGGGTATATACCCAAAGGATTATAAATCATACTGCTATAAAGACACATGCACACGTATGTTCATTGTGGCATTATTCACAATAGTAAAGACTTGGAATCAACCCAAATGTCCATCAGTGACAGACTGGATTAAGAAAATGTGGCACATATACACCATGGAATACTATGCAGCCATAAAAAAGGATGAGTTTGTGTCCTTTGTAGGGACATGGATGCAGCTGGAAACCATCATTCTCAGCAAACTATCACAAGAACAGAAAACCAAACACCGCATGTTCTCACTCATAGGTGGGAACTGAACAATGAGATCACTTGGACTCGGGAAGGGGAACATCACACACCAGGGCCTGTTATGGGGAGGGGGGAGGGGGGAGGGACTGCACTGGGAGTGATACCTGATGTAAATGACGAGTTGATGGGTGCTGAGGAGTTGATGGGTGCAGCACACCAACATGGCACAAGAATACATATGTAACAAACTGCACGTTATGCACATGTACCCTAGAATTTATAGTATAATAACAAAAAAAAAAGTGGAAGGTAAATATGAGTTTATTTCCATCTAAAACGTAACTTAGAACCCAAGTTCTCTTCTAGTTCTCCATGTTATTCATGTTAAGAATACATTGATTTGAGATGTTTCCTATGGCTTACCAAATGTGGTCTTGCCGTTTAAACTAGATTATAATAGCAACACTGTTTTTTAACTTCCTACTTCTGAAAATTTGTGGAGTTCCTTTCTGTTCAGGACCTTCACCCTAAACATGTACTCTCCTCTGCCTGGAATGTTCCCTTCTCCCTCTCTGCCTAGCTGGGTGCTCATCACCTTGCAGGTATCAATTTTTGCTGTCTGCTCCTCTGTAATACTCCTGGGTACTTGTCTAAATATTCATAAAATTAGAAATAAGTTCTATTAATAATCATAACAAATATAGAAGCAAGCAAATTGCCTTGCTCCTAGTAGATGCTCAAATATGTATTGAATACATGAATGTTAAGGAAGGTTATCAATTAGGACAGTGTTTTCATATAAGTAATAAAAGTGAATTGTGGCTTAAACAGTTTACTCTCATCGCATAAAAAAGTCTGGGGTTAGGCTATACTGTACATGGTTTGATGGTGCAGTAGAGCTCTCAAGGGTGTAGTTTTCCACCATTTGCCTCTCTGCCATCCTTAGACTTATAGACTTTATTCCTCATATGTCTCCCTTCACTTAATTTTTCAAAATATTTTCCACAAACTCACACATCGTGCTATTTCCAAGCATGGATGAGGACTGTATAGCACCCGAAAAAAAGTAATTTTCTAGAAACTCACAGAAAATATCATTGTCCAGAACTGGGTCATATTATCACCCCTGGGTACAAAAGAAAAAGAAATGAGAAAGTCAGTATCTCACTCTTCTATACTGTATATTGTGGGAGATGGACAAGGGAAATTAAAAATGGGAATGCCTTTTGGGTAAACCCACAATCCTGGTCTACAAAGTCCAAAATGTAGATTTCCACATATCAATGTGGATGAATAGTAGAGTTCAGTGAGTACACATCAACGAGTTGATGGATTTTCAGTACTTCTATTAACATATATTCAAAACAACATCAAACCTACTAACTTACAGACAAACTCACCATTGGACACATTAAAGACAAGCTCACCACTGGACACATTCAAACCTTAAAGACAAGCTCACCATTGGACACATTCCAACCCATTTCATGTTATTACACGACTATGTCTGAAATGCTGAGCCATGAAGAAGGAATAACAATTCTCCATGAAAATAAAACTTAAAAAGCAAAAGAAATAAAGCAGAGCATAGCAAACATATCCCATGATTTTTGCCTGGCACTCATCAACCTTGATCATTTTCTTTCTCTCTGATGTAGATATCATTCATTTCTTTTTATTCAGCACAGGCAAACTGAGCTATCACATATTAGATAACAACTATAATTTTAAATAATCTCATAGTTCACAACTTCAAAAGGTAATATTATGACAGAATCAAATTAATCTCTAGTTTTTAAAATAATAAACCAGTTCATTTTTATGTATGGCTATTGTGACACACATAATACTCTAATTTTGATAATATTCAGATTTCAAAAATGTAGTCTTAAATTGTTATGTCCATCACTCTGGAATTCAAGGTTAGACAAATTATTAAATAATTCGAGAGATTCCTGCATATTATGCCACAGGAATCCAATACGATTTTCTTGACATTGAAAGACCTCTACTTAGAATCACTGTGAGTACTAATGCATTAGTTTAATAATTCAAAGTTACACTACTGAATGACTCACTAATTTCAGCCTTGTCATCATCACTCTTCCATAAAAATGAAGTATCAGAAAAATGTCAAGGATTTATATAGAATAAATTTGCTGCCTAGATAGTTCTAGATTGTTAATGAATAGGGACCCTGCCAACCTTAATAGATATAATTAGCTTTTCAAAACACAAACAGTAAATTTAAAAATGAAGAAAATATGTTTTCCAACTTCGGCTATTTATTACACATTTATTAAGAAGAAAAACAACAGACTATACAGTTAATGAACAAACAAATCCATAATTCCACCAATGGTAGGCCATATGCCAGATAGGTTTTTGTCACAATCCTATAGCAATGCGATTTTGCAGAGGTATTTTCTAGTTCTGAAACTCTGTGTATGTATGTCTGTTAAGGTCACACTGTATACTAAATTGCTTTTTCTATCTATATGAATAAATATCATCATATATTTCTAAAAGTTAATGAATGTATTATACAGTTGTTATATAATTTATTTCCCATGATTCATTTTCAAAATCAAATGACTTTAAACTATGTTGAATAACATTACCGAATTGCAGGCCAAGAACTCCTTACCGAAATATGCTCCCACTGAGTGGCAACCACTTTATTGGCTGTTCCTTTTTGTTCCCAAATTTCATTTGAAAAAAATAGGCATATAATTGATATAATTTTGACATAGTGGAATTTAGGTACGGCTAAAGATTTACACCTATGGTTAGTGACTTTTAATAAACTTTATCAGGTCAGGGAACCTGAGTGTATACCACTATGCAATTCACAATCTAAAATACTGCAAAGCAGTTAGTGAGCATTTAATACATATTTACTGAATAAATAATTAAATGGATAAATAAATGTTTTTCTTCTAATTGCTTATTTATATTCTAAGCCCACCTTACTCTTTTGAGATATTTATCATTGTTTTTTCTTTTTGAAATTAAATATATTGTTATATGTTTCCAATCTATCCCCCTTTTAAATGTTATAAATATTATTCACAGACTAATTGACTTTTATATTATTCACTTAATTTAATTCTAAGTTAGCATAAAATTTTCTAAGATTGAAAGTAACAATATAATCACATACACAGAAACACATTTGTTAGCATTTGTATAACTTTAGTTTAGTAAAGGGCTGACCCAAAGACAGAAACAACAAAAGAACATATTAGTTGTTGTGACCATATAAAAACAATGAGCAAAAATACTCCACCATAAACATGAGAAAAACTTTCAAAAGCAAGGGCAAACAGAAAAATATATTTTGAATACATGTAAAGAAGATAAAGTTTGCAGATTTCATACACATGTATTTCTTGATTTTTTTTTTTTTAAAGAATAAGCAGCCACTTTTTTAAAAAAAGAGCATAGGATGAAAGAAGGACATAGCAAAAGATTTAACGGTCAATGAATTAGAAGTTTTACTGATAAGTTAATGGGTGCAAGTAAAAGAGAGGTGCGATAAGTTCAATCCCAACAATGTTTCTCTTTGCCAAAGTCTGGAAGTGTTTCAAAATTACTATGGGTGTGGAGAAATAAAATGAACACACGCATTCCATGTTTTGGAAGAAAAAGGCAGTAAGAACAAAGTTGCTGATCACCTTATTTTAAATATGTAGCCCAGAGGTGTCAGTAGTTGTGAGATGTAGATGAGTAATTCGCCTTCACAGTAACCTCACACAAAGCTAGAGAAGTGCATGTCTTGCATGAGGGTGAGGAGGAAAGAAAGAACCTACATGAAACATATAATTCACACATGAGGATAGATGAGAAAACTTTTGAGTTCTTCCTACAGGTATGAATAGGAGATATGAATTGGGTTTCATCTACTAAGCGTCCGGCTCTTAACTATTAGATCATTAACACAGTTCCTAAGGACAAATAATAATCCTCAAAGGAAAGTACAGTCATCCCACAGATGAAAGAAAACATTTTGCTAATTAAGCAGTGGTTTGCAAGGCCATTCTGCTCACAGGAGAGACAGAACTATACTACTTACTACACACAGAGCTCTAGTTTCTACTCCCCTGATAGAGAAAATAGGAAACTGTTGTTTCTCTTGATAACTGCTCCCTTAGCTATCCAAACTGTAGAAGCTTGGAAATTACAATTTGCATGGGAGTAATTAAGCTTTAAATACATCATCATCTGCCTCTGGAGCAGTGGATCCGAGTTTTAGTTGCACATTAGAATTCACCTGGGCAGCTTTTGAAAACTGGAATGTCTAGGACCCTTCTCAGACAATTGTATCAGAATCTCTGGGAGATGGAAGAGGGAGGCATCCAAGTTTATTTATTTATTTTATTTTTTTTGAAGCTCAGCAGGTAATAATGATGCAAGATAGATGTAGAAAATATTCCTGTATGGGAAAGGGAAGCTATAATGTTCTTAAAGATTATCTACCGATTTATTTATTTACCTATATTTATCTATCGTCAATTTGTTTTTACTATCTAAACAATAGCAAAACGTACTCATCACTTTTGTAAGAAGACTGCAGTTGCCTTTCATTTCTTTTAAATCTCTCTCCTATTTCAATCAGGATCCTGTTGATGCTGTCTAGCCAAAAACCACCTGTATTTGAACAAAGCTAATTTTATGGATTCTTTGAAATAGAGAGGAAAATATACCATGAGAAGCTACAAAGCATCTCAATAAGAAGGTATTAGAAAGGACTTATTATAGGATATTGTCTTGCATCAGGATTTTGAAGAGTTTTTTTAAGGAAGCATGGCATTGTTCTAGGTCAGATGCTATTAGCAAGTCAGGATTGGTTCTACAATAGAGTAGCTGAATGATTCTTATCAAGGAGGCAGGAGCAACGAGGCAGCTCAAAGCTGTGATGAGCAGAGAAGCAGAATATTAGCCGGGAAACAAGGATATGGGCCATTTTTTTGTAAACTGAACAGTATTCTTTTTATGATCTTTGATCAGACATAATTATAGATGGTCTTGTTTCTGTCTAGCTTCACTTATGGTTACAGAGTGACCTTGTTTGATGTTGGTTCTCTGTGAAATTGTTTATGTTCAACAGAAGGACACTCCAGCCTAGTGGTAAGTTTCAGGCCAGCTCCCACTGATGATCTCATCTTTCCTCACTCCCTCAGTCTCAGTATTCCAGTAATACTGACACACTTGCTGGCCACTCACCACGGAAATTTTTTTTTCTCTCATGGCCTCTGTCCTTGTTACCTCTCCGGCGTGGGACATTACTCCGTCAGACTTTTACATGACTGCCTACTCCCCACTTGATTGCAAGTCGAATATCCCTTCTCTGGAGACACCTTTTCTGACTATCGTAATAAAAGCAGCCCAAACCCCAACCATCTCTATCTCAATTACTCAGTTTGCCATCTGCAGTGCTCTTAATTCAGACTGCAGCTTTGACAACAGCCCATAAGTATTGATGTATAATAGTAAATTATCATTGTTTCTAAATTATCTTAATATAATAGATTTCCTGTAATTCAAGAGTTATTTCAGATAGTCCTAGCAAGAATTACCAACATTAGCACCATCGAATCTTCTTGACTCTGACCACTTGCCCAATGTGCAACCAGAGACAATATAATATTCTGATGATTTTAAGCCTGGACAACATGGACTCTATAGCCCACCTCCACTCATGCACCTCACTCCCCCCAGCTTAGGAGATAGTAATTCTACTGAACTCTATGAAGGAAGAATGGTAAAATGATGGCGATACAAAACAATTATTAGAGAATGACTGGTGGAATATTTTTGGTTAAAAGTATTGGGATATGTTGAGTTTTACATTTACAAAAAATGCTTTTAAAATATGACACAAATTAAATATAAGTGATGTTTATACATTGGCAAGATGACTGACATAAAGCTGGCACTATGATTCATTAGTTAACTGTTGTGCAGGTATACTTTGACATAGTCAATGAGATTCGATCTATGCAAGTTTAGGAACTGTTTTTCTGCCCCTTTTGCAAACTCTCACACTCATTCTATTTACACACTGCTGTAGACCTTTGTACATCTGATTGTCATTTGCCATTTCCTCCTTTCCCTTATGCCTTAAAATAAGCCCTGGATATAAATAAAACCATACATCATAGATTCTCAATTGTTTTCCTAGTATGAGCCTCTCAGCAATGCACGAATTCTAAATTCTAAGTAAGTGGGCATTTTTAGGTCAGGACAAAAGAATTCACAATAAGGAGGCAAACATAATGAACAACAAAAAATTTCAAGTCAAATATTTAAATATTTATCTCCTCAAAAATGATTTTTCTCTTCTAGACTCTAATCTCTGTCTCTCTCTCTCTCTCTCTTTTTCATTCTCTCTCTCTCTCCCTCTCTCTCTCTGTCTCTCTCTCTCTCTCAGACATACACATACACTTTCTCTCTCTCTCTCTCTCTCTCTTTCTCTCCCTTCCTTCTTAAGGTATCAGGATATTTCTGCATTTTCACAAGCAAAAACACATGCATAGTTTCTTTATGAGCTTCTTTGATGTTTTGTTAGTAAATAATCCTGGACACAGAAAATTTAACCTGATCAAGTCTGACATTTACTTTGTTAGTCTCAAGATGATATCTCTTTCCTGATTTTCTTTACATGCCCAAATATGCCAAAACCCATCTTCTTTGTTTCCTAAACTCTTGCTGATATACATCATGCATTATTAAACAGAAGAATCCTATTTTTTGTAACAGAAAAAATATCCTTTCTGAGGCTGGAAAGAACAGAAGAGAAGCTAATCATCACCCATAATTGATGTATTCACTGTATGTGTTGATGTTGATAGCATGGAGTCAAAACAATGAGGTATCTGTAGATAGGTATGACTGCCTCTATAGAGAAAGTACAGATTAATGAGAAATGGCTAAAAGCCCAGGTTCTAGGACCAAATGCCAATGTTTGAACCCAGTCCCCACCATTAACAAATTCTGTTCCCTGATCAGTAAAATTGCGATGAAAACATTACCTATTGCATAAGGTTAACATGTATTAAATAAGTGTATATGTATACAAACATTTTGAATTTTTACTCAATATATCTTGGCCAAATTATCACCAGCTGTTTATCATTGTGGCAGAAGGATGTGTAGAGTATTACATATTTTCACATATTTAATTTTGGGATCTGCCCTCATTTGACATGAACTGTGAACTGGCCTCATATTGGGAAGCTATCAAGCAAATGCTTAGCTTTCAAATTTTAGAATTTCAGTCCAGATGCAATACAGAAAAACTTTGTTTCTTTCCTATAACTTAATCACATTCTAGATAAATAGACCTGTGGAGCTTTTCTTCTGATATAGGCTAGAAACTTGTGTGAAGGGCAATTGAGCGTAGACATTAATTTCAGAGAGTATAAACTCTTTCACTCTATCCCACTCCCACTTAAATATATGGGGAGAGAAGTGTAACCCAAGAGAGCTTGGAGATCCTGCACCTATGGACTGCAGCTCAGGGAGTATCCAGCATGGCCTCTCACAGTCTAAGCACGGCTGCATAAGGTATCCAGGTGAAGTGATCTGAGAGCATTCCTTCTACCTCAAGATCCCCCAAAGAGGCATGCATTTTAAATGAATGAGAGAATGTCAAGATACCTTTGTCATTTCAAGAATAGAAAAAGGGAACACCAGGAAATAGAATTTGACATCGAATCTGGCCTTGAAATAGAATGAAGAGATGGTCACATTTTAATGAACATGATCAGGGCGGGAGAAACTACTCTAGAATAAAAATGATGATTTCTCTAAAAAATGCTCCAGGATGACCATGCCTAAAGATGAAACAGGATGAGTCACATTTCAACAAAAGGCAGAGTAATTAACTTTGAAGAAGGAAGATTTATTCAAAGTAATCCCAGACAGGAAATAACTTGCATGTCCATTACTGGGGACAGGATAAACAAATTGTGGTTTATCTAAACAAGGAAGTATTACTCAGCAATAGAAAGGAATGAACAATTGTGCACACAACATGTGAATGCATCTCTCCAAGGGCCATATAAGCCTGTGTATCTCCATATCTTACAACACAGAGATGTCTGTAAGTCTCCAGGCCTCATTTTTCTTTGAAATGTCAGCACATAGCTCCAGAGTTCGGTAAATTCCTCTGGTGCTCTCACACTATCTATACAGCTAGATATTAGCTTCCCAAGCCTTTCTTCTAGCCAAGGGTTCCATTTTTTAGAAAAACTTACTTAGTAAGTACAATTTTTGCATAAATAACAATATATGTTCTCTACATTCCACAAAACTGTAGCCCATTAACCCACATGAATATAGACACAAAAATATTTGAGAAAATATTTAAAAATAAAACCTAGCAATATATAAAAAGGATAATAGACAATGACCAAGAAAGGTTTATCTGAGGAATGCAAGGCTGGTTGAATATACAAAAAAACAATCAACGTAATCCACTATATCACTACATTAAAGAAGAAAAACTACACGATTATCTCAATTATTTCAGAAAAAGCAGATGACAAAATTCAACATCCATTCATGATTAAAACTCTGAGCAGATTAGGAATAGAAAGTATCCTCCTCAACATAATAAGGAGTGTCTCTAAAAAATCTACAGCTGCTATCACATTTAATAGTGAAAGAGTTAATGCTTTACTCCTAAAATTGAGAATAAGGGCAGGGTGTCTCACCACAAGTAACGAACACAATATTGAAAGTCTTAGCCAGTGCAATAAGGCAATAAAAACAAAGCCATTAAAAAGCACATAGATTAGAAAAGAAGAGATAAAATCATCCCTATTCACAGATGACATGATTTTGGACATAGGCAATCCAAAGAAATATATAACAGACACCTATACTTAATAAATAAATTTTGTAAGAGCATAGACTATAAGGTCAACTCTGAAAAATGTATATACTAACAATGAACAGTTAGAAAGTGAAATTTAAAACAAAACAATAATAAATACAGTAGCTTCTCCCCAAAAATGAATATGTAGGTATAAACCAAACAAAATATGTAGTTTCTATCTGCTCAAGACTACAGAATGCTTATTAACGAAACCTAGGTATACTTCAAAATATAAGAGATGTACCCTACTTAATGTAGGTGTAAATTCTCCTTAAATTTGTCTATACACTTGATGCCATCCCAATCAAAATTCCAGCAGAAGTTTTGTAGATACTGACAAACTGATCTGATAATTTACATAGAAAGGCAAAGGACCTAGAAGAGATAAAATCCTTTTGAAAAAGAAAAATAAAAGTTGGAGTAAGCACACACTATCTGATTTTAAGACTTACAAAAAAGTTGCAATAATCAAAGAAGTACGGAACTGTCAAAAAATAGATGCAAAGATCAATGATACAGTATACAGAGTGATACAGTTAGGCTTTGTGTCCCCACTAAAATTTCATCCTGAGTTGTAATCCCATAATCGCCATAATCACCACGTCATGGGAGAGACCAGCTGGAGGTAACTGAGTCACGGGGACAGTTTCTCCCATTCTGTTCTTATGACAGTGAGTGAGTTCTCATGAGATCTGATGTTATTTTTTTTGTTTTTTGTTTTTTTAATGAAGTCTGGCTCTGTAGCCCAGGGTGGAGTGCAGTGGCATGATCTCAGCTCACTGCAACCTCCACCTACCTGGTTCACGCAATTTTCCTGCCTCAGCCTCCTGAGTAGCTGGGATTACAGGTGCACACCAGCATCCTTGGCTACTTTTTTGTATTTTTAGTAGAGACAGGGTTTCACCATGTTGGCCAGACTGGTCTCGAACTCCTGACCTCAGGCAATCCGCCCGTCTCGGACTCCCAAAGTGCTGGGATTACAATCGTGAGCCACCGCGCCTGGCCGAGATCTGATGGTTTTAATGAAGGGCTCTTCCTCATTCACTCTGCACTTCTCCTTCCTGTCACCTTGTGAAGGAGATGCCTTGTTTCTTCTTCACCTTCTGCCATGATTGTAAGTTTCCTCAGGCCTTCCCAGCCACACTCAACTGTGAATCAATTAAACCTCTTTCCTTCATAAATTATCCATTCTTGGGTAGTTCTTTACAGCAGTATGAAAATGGACTAATACACAAAGTCTGAAGTAGAAGCACATAAAAATTTCAGTTTATTTTGGACAAGATCAAAGGCAATTCGATGGAGAAATGATAATCTTCTCAATAAAGATTGATAAGATAATTGAACATTCGTAAGCCAAAAAAAGTATTTTGAACTAAATCTCATACCTCATACAAAATTTAATTAAAAATGAATCCTAGATCTAAACGCAAAATGTCAACTATAAAACTTTTAGAATAAAACACATGAGAAAATATGCATCACCTGAGTTTAGGCAAAAATTATTAGATATAGCACTAAGAGCATAATCCATAGAATAAAAACAAGTTAATTGGACATTGTTAAAATATAAGCTTTAGTTCTGCAAAAGACACTGTTAAGAAAATGAGGTAAGACAATAATTGATAGAAAACATTTGCAAGTTGCATATTTGTCAGAGAATTTGTATCCAGGACATATTAAGAACTCTATTTATAATTGCTTAAAACAGGATGTAATCCAAATGTCCGTCAGTAGATATATGCGTAAACAAACTGTAATACATCCATACAATGAAACACTGCTCTGTATCTAAAAGGAGCAAACTATTGACACACAACATGGATCTCAAATGTGTTGATCTGAGCATAAGAAGCCAGTCTTGAAAATCATACACTATATGATTCCACTTAAATAAGATTCTAAAAAGCATAAAACTATAGTTATTGAATACAGATTATTAGTTCTTAAAATTAGAGATGGTAGAAGGATGTGAATATAGAAGGATACCTTGAGAGGTGGTTTTTCTAGGGTGATGTAACTGTTCTGTTTCCTGATTGTAGTGTTGCTTACACAAATCTATTCATGTGCATTTTTATGCATTTAGCATAGTCAAAAAAAAGTTCATTTAAAATATTCTTACTCCTCTTAAGACAGTTCTCAAGACATTACTGACGTATGCTTTTAATGTCAATGCCTTGATTTCCCTCATATTTCTGCCCCTTTAAACATATTTTCAGTTTATCAATCTATTCATAACATTATTAAATATTCATTTTGTGACAAGCACTTTTCTAGATTCTTGGTGATATCAACAAAGTAATGATATCTTTGGGCATGTTTTTTCCTGTTGGTAATTTAGAAGTTCATCTTTATCACTTTGGCCTCTGGCAGCAATTTAAAACTCTTTGCTGTTTTTCCCTCTCTTTGACATTTTTTCTTCAAGAAATTTACCCAGTTGACATGCTGGCAACAAATAAATTTGTATGTGCCTTCCTTCCATGCACTCTATATTTCCCAAGTAATTTGTGACTCCCTCTAACTTTATCTAATTCCACTCACTAGTTATTGGCAACCACTGGTTTCAGGAACTAACTGGGTTTAAAATGTTTCCACACTGTTGGAAAGTGAATAAACATTAACCCATGAAAAGGAAAAGTCACAACTATATAATAAAAGGTCAACTTTTTGTTATTATGAGTATTTATTATTGAAACAGAGACATAAATTTTAAAACATCATGGAAGAAGAAATCTTTTCTTCTTTCTTTTCTTTTTTTTTTTTTTTGAGACAGGGTCTCATTCTGTCACCCAGGCTGGAGTGCAATGGTGTGATCATGATCATGGCTCACTGGAGCCTCAACCTTCCAAGCTCAGTTGATCCAGCTCAACCTCCCCAGTAGCTAGGACTACAGGACCATACCACCATGCCTGGCTAATTTTTTTATTTTCTTTAGAGATAAGGTCTCAATGTTGCTCAGGTTGTTCTCAAACTCCTGGGATTAAGTGATCCTCACGTCTTGGCCTCCCAAACTTCTGGTATTAGAGACATGAGCCACTGTGCCCAGCCTAATCCTTGTTTCTAAATGTTCATGGGCTCTACTTCAGAATAGGATCCCCTTCTTTTGTTTCCAACTATATTAACTAATATTTATGACATATAAAGAATTAATGTTCATTTATTTAGGTGGGTCAATAGTATTGTGAGTTTTTAAAAATGTTTTATCACTAAGATATACTACTAAAATCTTTACTGATGGAATACAATAATGTTTGAAATTTGCTTCAAAATGATTTGTGAAGAGGAGAGAATTTGCAAGGAGTATAGATCAAACAGAAGGGGGAATGAGTTGATCAGTTAATCTTGGGAGATGGCATATAAGATTCATAACACCATTTGAAGTCATAATATTCACTCATATACAGTTTGTATTATCTGTAATAAAAATATAGTTTAAAAAGAAATAAAGGAAAAAGTTAAAACTTTTCTTCTGTAAGAAAGCTTCTCTCACACCATATCAGAGTTACATTCAACTTGCCAAAATAGACCCAAATTTAATTCAGCTCAACAAATACTTAATGTATGGTGTTTTGCAGCTACGGAAGAGTTCTTGCTATGAGGAAGGAGGTACAAATAGCCTTGATCTCAGAATTGTATTTCATCTACAGATAATCAACAGTTTAGATGCACAGTATTTGAAGCAAAGTGTGTCTTTACTGCTACCATCCCTGAATCAAGCCTATACAAAGGCCAGCCTCCTATTCGATCCTTCTCATACCAAAGTCAACTCATAGGGAGAAAAGATGTTTCCTCACCCACCAAGTGTCAGAAGGTACTGACCTGCTGGTGGACATAGGTCTCTAGACAGACTGTTGTTCCCAGAACGATTGCTGGTCCTCATAGCATGGCTTTGTCTTCATGCGGTATGTCTCTCCAGTACCCAGCCAAGCCACAGGTACATGGTCACAAGGAGTCTCCAAAAGTGTAAGAATAAGGTGATGTAATAGGACAGAAACATACATATATTTTTGAGCTACGACTGCTTCATTTGAGTTCAAGGGGCAAATAAAAAATCACAGTCACTTGGGTTTAGATAACCTATACAACCTCCCTATAAAATACTTCACAGTATAGCATTTGGTAAATGACTTCTACAAGACAAATCTTGAACCACTTATTTCAAGCCTTAGCATACATACAATAACATTCTCTCCTTTAGTGTTCTTCCACTCAGTTGCTGCTTTAGCATTAATTGAAGGATATTCTGCCTGATGTTTTAAACATAAACTTATTTAATTCATATAAAAGTAAATAAAACAAGCACAAAGCCACTTCTGATGTTTTCATCTTTAGCTTTATATTTTGAGCCCAAAGCTTCCAATTTCTATATCTGAAGACATTTTGTTGGCATAATTCCTTCTGAAATGGAAATCTGTGTCTTCCTAATTCCTTAAGTATTTATTGGGCAGTTCATTTGTGTCAGGATCTGTTTTGCATCTTGTAAACAAAGCAGATGAGCCTCTGCCCTCATAGATCTTATATTATAATTAAAATAATTGCGACTAGCACAAGTAGGAGAGAATCAGAGTGATATGACAGAGAAAAGTGGTGTGTGTGTGTGTGTATGTGTGTCTGTGTGTGTGTATACAAGAAGGGAGAATATCAACCTTTCAGAAAGGGCTTTTAGGGAAACCCTCTCCAAAAGATGATGCTTTACCAAGACCCGAAGTGTGAGAAGCCAGCCATGAGCAGCACTAGAGGACAAGCTCTCTAGATAGAGAACACAGCGTGCTCCAATGTCCTAAGACAGTAAAGAGCTGCATTGTTCAAGAATCAGAAATAAAGGCTTGTGTGGAAGGAGCTTAGTGACAATGGAGGACAGTCACAACAGGCCAGATCACGATGGCCGTGTCTGCTATAGCAGTGAATATGGATTTTATCTTTCATGCTAAGGGGAGCTCTCAAAGGTCTTTAAGCAGGGTTGTGAGGTATACAGTTAAGGTTATATAAGATTACTCTGGCAGTGTCATGCAGAAGGCATTACAGAGGGGTCACAGTGGGTACAGCAACACCAGTATGAAACTATCAAAGAAGAAATAGGAGAGGGGCTTGGATTAGGTAGGCACCAGACACAACGGAAAGGGTGGAACTTAAAGATATACTTTAGATAGGGACAAGATTGCTGATTAATTGGATATGAGGAATTAAGAACTGGGAGGAATCAAAGATAAATTTTAGGTTTCTGAATAAGGCAGATAGTAATGCCATTACTAAAATGATAAGGGCATGGCAAGGTTTCATGGAAAGGGACATCAAGGCTTACTAATCCTATAAAGATATGCAACTGGATATATTAATGGGATAGTTGTATATATACTTACATATTATTGGGTGAGTCCAGGTGTAAAAATAAAAAATAGTTGATCTTTAGCATTCAGACAATTTTTAAAGTTATAGAAATGAATGCTGTCACTTCAAGAAATAGCAGAGCTAGAAAAAACAATTATAAAGAGAAAATTAGTACAGGAAGAAGACTCAGGAAAGAGACTGAGAAGGTGACACCAAAGAGGTGGGAGGAAAGTGATGTGAAAACCAAAAGAAAAGGGGTTCAATTCAGGTCCAGAGAGTCATGTATTGCTTCATTTTTATTCGACCAACAATGTCCTTACCTAATACATAATTCACACAGAGTAAAATGAATTTTTGTCTTAGTCACTCTTCTAAATCTCATTCAAAAGACTTTTATTTGACCTACAAATACATTTTATGTCCATTGCCATTCTCCTTAATACCATGCTATTGGAATTCTCTGCTAGTTTGAGCTAGCCTCACCATCTTCCTTTACGTTCCATAATTCCACAGCTTTTTCTTTCTTTCTTTTGGAGACAGGGTATCATTCTGTCACCCGTGCTGGAGTGCAGTGGTGCAGTCATAGCTCACTGCAACTCCTAACTCTTGATCTCAAGGGATTCTCCTGCCTCAGCCTCCTGAGAAAAAAAAAAAAAAAAAAAAAAAAATGAATGACAGGCATGCACCACCAACTATAGCTAATTTTTTAATTTATTTATTACTTCTTTTATTTTTGGTAGAGATGGAGTCTCCCTGTGTTGCCCAGGCTAGCTTTCTCTTATTTTTGTTCTTCGACTTGAAATTTCATTTCTGCAACTTTTTAAACTTGGTGACGTCTCATCATCCTTTAATAAATACCCATTGACAAATTAGGACACTTGGCTTTAGAAAAAAAAAAAAACCTGCTCAAAATATTTTTAAAAATAGTAAACATCTCCAGTGAGCTTGTATCTCATGGCCCTCCGACTTTGTATAATTTGGACACTGTCATTAAGGTACCAGCATTGCAGGGTTCCTGTGCTGGGAGTGCAGACAGATCAGCATCTACATCTCTGTATTTCTCTCCAATACACCAGGGCATCTTTCGTTAACTACCAATCCCATTATACTAGTAATCAACAGCCTAACTTTGAATACTCCTGTCAACTCTGAACCCCACCTACATCCCTCCCTCTCGTACCCAGATCATTACTAGTCACATTATTAGTCACATATGCTATCAGTGTCACATCCAGATCTTGTTCTTACCCACTCTCTAAAAGCAAGTACTTCCACTCTCTCGAAATTTGCCTCTTGTGCTCTGTTCCCTTGCCTATGAACAGGGGCATTGGGCTGGATGATTTCTGCGGTCCCTTCCAGCTCTGACATTCTGTGTGTAATTAGATCACTGCACTGTGACCTGTCTATAAATACAGCAGGAGTTCAGAGAGGGTTAGAGTAATTGAAGAAAGTTTCCTAGAGGAAATGTGGAGATTGAATAGAGTCTTGAGTAATGGGAAGAATTTAAACTGGCAAAAAGATTGTCCCATGTTGGAGAAACTGCATGACTCAAAGCAGGAAGGGGGCAAGAAAAGATGTGTGCAGAGTGACTGATGAGAGATAAACTCGAATGCCATAGCATTGTGTGGATTGCTGGATAGTGAAAAATGAACCTGAATCAAAAGCAAATAATAATAAATAGAAAATAAACAAGCACCTGAAGGTGACTGAAATGAAATCTGAGTTCAGTAATGGCAACAATATTCTGCCCTATACTTTAAAAAGTGTTTGGAGGGTAAAGGAAAGCCCAAATTGGGGAATTTAAAATGAATTTGTAACTCTACTATAAACTCATTTTATGGCAGTGAAGAATCACTTTAGTGGGTTTCAATATACCTAACTATGAAGTATAGATAAAACAATTTATATGAATTGTTTTGGGGGCTTGACCCATACCTAGGGGATGGTCCTTAGCTGGTGGTGTTATGCCAGCAAAAATACAAAAGTGGCACTATCTTTCCATCATCATCGTTCTTATGCTAAAGAACTTGGACACCAGGAGGTTCCCTAGTTGAAATCTACCTTGTTTAAATCAGTTTAAATCCTACCAGTTAATAGGTAGGAAGAAAGGAAGCAAGGAAGGAGAGAGAGAAAGAGAGAGGGAAGTCAGAAGGGAGGGAAGAAAAATGAGGAAAAGGAAGGGACAGGAAAGAAAGGGAGGGGAAAAGGAGGGGAGGAAAAGAAAAAGGAAAAGTCTTTCATAGTCATGTCATGCCCCTAAATCCTAACCATTTATATCACAGAAATGTAACATGTTTCTCAGTGCAAAACAGGCCACGTGTACTATTCCTATGATCATTTTCTCACAATTTAAAACTTATAACTAAGTAGAGAAAAATAAGACACTTTTAACCTAGAAATCATCACCACATGAAATACCTGAACACAGTTGAAGAATGTGTATGCTTTCTTTAACTTGAGGAATGGAGATAAGTAATATCTAATGTGAACTATATGCACGGCACCGTTCTGGGAGTCTAACATCATACCTTTAGAACAACAAACCTCAGGAATAGGCATAATTCTCCTAAATAAGGAAACTGATGTTCAGAGAGTTTAAGTGATTTCCCAATGTATCACCAATTGAAAATGACTGATCTGCGACATGAATTCCATGAGTACCATACTCTCTACCCTTCGTGGCCATCACACACACATGTGCTCTCTACCCTGTAACAGGCCAAGACAACTTCTTTACAGCAAAGCTGGGCTTTTAAAGTTTGTTCAGAAAACTACCTGCATCCAAATCACCTGGGAAGCTTCTTAAAACTAAGATCCCAGACCCTTCCTCAGACATACATCATTGTAACACGTTCTCCAAGTGATTCTGGTGTGCACTAAAAATTTGAAGCAATGCAAAAACCAACCCGCTTTCCATTAATCATATAATATAAATGCCGCATGAACTTTTAAAACTAATTCTTCCAAACCACATCCTTGGTACTTGAGTCTCTATTTTCATCAAAATCTAATATCTCAGAATTTAAACTGAAGACATTTGGCCACTATATTTGACTTTCCAAAATGAGGCTTTTAAAGGCAAGCCGGAATAGTATCTGCGAACTGAAAGATTGAAGAGTGGTCAATAAATGAAGAAGCAAATAAATCAAAACTTCAAAAATGGAAAAGTTTTAATTTTATGGGAGACTATTATGACATGACTAAATCAGAAACAGAAAAAGGTTGACTGAAGACTAGGGCTGGTCGAGAAAGGACTTTGGGAACTCAAGCCAGGTACATATTAATATTTTAAAAAATCAAATCGATTGAGGTATAATTTATATATAAATAAAAGAAATGCATATAAATGTAGTTTAATTATTTTTATCAAATGTATACAATATACAATTCCAAATATAAACACTATATAGAATATTTCCACCACCCCACAAGATTCTCCTATGCCTCTCTGCAGACAACACCTCTCACCCCTAGCTCCAAGCAACAACCAGTCTGTTTAATCATGCCATTTCTAAAATGTCATATGAAAGATCAAACAGTATGTGAAATCTTTGAGTCCAGCTTTTTATTTAAGGCTTATTTTTGAGACACATTCATGATGTTATAAATTTCAGTAGTTTGATCCTTTACGTTGATGAATGTTTTGGGGCTTTTTTAAGATGACAGTCGAGTGTCCACAAAGGGTGCACAGGGAAAAAAAATTCTTATACTCACAGGTCCTAGAGGGAGAGTCACTGCATGTCAAGTAGGGGCCACATGAGAGAGAGCAGCAAAGGAGCAGGCTCAACCCAGCAGATGGGGAGTGGAGAGAGAATAGGCATTCATGGGCAAATGCCTCTATTGGAGGTCAGCGTGGAGCACACCAGCAAAATGTGTGAGGGGATTTGACTGGTGACTTTAAATACTACCAGATGTCAGTCAGGGGAAGGCAAGTCGGAGGACTTATGGTAGGCTCTGATCTCATCACACGTGTACACCTGGTTACCTGGGAGGGGCCCTGCTCACAGCTTGTTTGTGGAGATTTCGAGGCAGCAAGAAAATACAAAGTTTTAAAACGTGTAATACAATCAGTAGTATTGCCTTGGAAGATACAGCATAATTTATTCATCAGTTCAACTCTTGATGACTGTATGGGATTTTTTCAGTTGGGGATATTATTAATAAAGCTTATATGAACATTTTAGTGAAAGTCTTTGTATGGACATATATTTTCATTTCTCTTGGGCAAATTCATGGAATTGTTTTATGATAGGTGTATTTTAACAATATAAAAAACTGTCAAACTCCTTTCCAGAATGGTTGTACAATTTAACAATCCTATCAGAAATGTATGAGAATTCCGGTTGCTACAAATCCTTACCAGCACTTGGCTTTGTCAGTATTTAATTATACTAGTGATTGTGTAGCAATGTCTCAAAGTATTTTAAATGTATTTCCTTGGTGATTAATGATATTGAGTATTTCTATGTGGTTATTGGCCATTCATAACTGTCTTTTTTAGAAGTATCTGTTCAAAAATGTTCACCATTGGTTGGGTGTGGTGACTCATGCCTGTAATCCCAGCACTTTGGGAGGCCAAGGCAGGTGGACATGAGGTCAGGAGATCGAGACCATCGTGGCTAACACGGTGAAACCCTGTCTCTAATAAAAATACAAAAAATTAGCCGGGCGTGGCGGCAGGCACCTGTAGTCCCAGCTACTTGGGAGGCTGAGGCAGGAGAATGGCGTGAATCTGGGAGGCAGAGCTTGCAGTGAGCCGAGGTCGCGCCACTGCACTCCAGCCTGGGCGACGAGCAAGACTCCGTCTCAAAAAAAAAAAAAAGTTCACCATTTTAAAAATTGTCTTCTAATTATTAAGTTTTTAAACTAAAAAATGTATATACTTTCCTTATCAAGTTTATGTGTGGTAAATTTTTTTCTAGTCTATCACTTATCTTTTCATTTTCTTAATAGTTTCTTTCAAAGAACTAAGGTTTTGATTTTGATAACATTAATTTTTTATGGTTCATGTTTTTTGCATTCTACGTAGGTGATTTTTGCCTATGCTAATTGGTGAAGATTTTCTCCTGCTTTTTTCTAAAAAATTTGTTACCAGGGATTCTGCATTGGGATGGATCCTTTAATCGAGGTAATAACAGAGCTACAGCTCTGGACCAGCAATCTTGATTTTTTGTAATAGTGACCAAAGAACTGCAAACTGACATCGAAATGCAAGCTTAAAGCCAATTTTATTGAAGCACAGTAATAGACTCTCAGAAAGAGAGTGGGCTGATTTCACTTAATTTGACTTCTGCTTTAGAGCTCAGGGGTTTGTGGGAGGAGTTTAAGCTTGGGCTGTTTGAGTGACAGAATGATGTCATTTGAATGGCAGTTTATGGTTATAAAACTGAAGTTAAACTGTACATGTTTTACCCATAATTCGTTAAGAAAAGCCCTCTGGGCTGGGTGGGACAAAATCACATATAAATTATAATGACTGAATAAGGAGGATGGGGTTTCCCGGAGTGATGACCTAGATAGCCTGGGCATGGGCTACGTTAGGGGATTTTTATCTGTGCCCAGTTTTTTTCTCCAGGATGTGCTAGCCGCTATCTTTACCATAAACTGCATCTGTTAGGGTGGAGTTAGGGCAGTGTTGGGGCTGAACTTAGGTGGGCCAGGGTCTGTCTTAGTGACAGCCCTTCTACTTTCTTTTCTCAGCCCCTCCCAGCTGCTAATGTCTAACTACCTAACAGGTTTATTGTTTTTGCGTTTACATTAAGACTGTGATCCACCTTAAGTGTAATGCATAGTATAAAGTAAGAGAGAAGATTTTTTTTTGTCCCCACATAGCCAGTTGTTCAGCTCAATTTTTTGAAATTCCCTATTGAGTTTAATATATTCATAAAAAAATAAACAAATTAAATAAAACTATTAACAAATTTATGAGTAGCACAATTCTCTTTCATTGACCTGCATGTCTGTCCTGTGATAAAACTGTTACCAACAAAGCTGGTCTCCCAAAATATGGGATCTTTCCCTGTCAGTGTTGTGAAGCCAACATGTGAAATGGAAAGTGGGTGTCAAGTAGTGCAGGCTTTATTCAATGGCCATGGAACTGAGAAGCAAGAGTGTGGCTCACAAGTCAACTTCTCAGCCTTGAGAACCAGGAAGTCACAGACACAGAGCATCTTTTATGAAGGAGCTGGGCATTACAGGCTACGGGAGGAAAATTCATGTATTTCCTGAGAATGAGTGGAGACCTTCTTGGAACTGGAGTGCCACCTTCCTCTTTGTGTTTGTATGGTTTCTTCCAGTCATTGTCACAGTGATTGTCAACTGTAATGGTGCTGGCAAGAGTGTCATTTAGCATGGAAATTAGATAATAATGAAGTTAGAGGTTCTTCCACAGTTAAGTGAGCTGCCATCTTGGATCCCACCAGTTTCAGCCAGCTTGATCATGAAGGAGAATTTCTGACCGCAGGCATCCTGTTTCTTAAAGACAGATAAGCAGAATTAAGGTGGAGTACAAATTCGCCCAGATCACATAACATTACACTGGGTAACAAGATTACATTGCCTTGCTTAGTGTGGATTTATAGCACTTCTTAAAATCAGTTGATGTAAAGCTCCTGATTTTGTTCTTTTTCCTCAGTTTTGTTTTGGCTATTCTAAATTTTTTCCATTTCAAAGTATTTTAGAAAGCTCTTGGCAATATTTATAGAAAATATTTGCTGGAATTTTGGATTAAATTGCATCATGCACTCTTTTTCTACATGTTGGGATTTTAATAATCACCTTTATTAACTATCTTAAATGTGCACACAAGACATGTGCTACAGTAGAGGCAAATGATCATTATTCACTCAAAAGTAAGTAATAATGGCCGGGCGCAGTGACTCACGCCTGTAATCCCAGCACTCTGGGAGGCCAAGGTGATCAGGTCACAAGGTCAAGAGATCGAGACCAGCCTGGCCAACATGGTGAAATCCTATCTCTACTAAAAATACAAAAATTAGCCGGGCGTGGTGGCACACGCCTATAGTCCCAGCTACTAGGGAGGCTGAGGCAGGAGAACCACTTGAACCCAGGGGGCGGAGGTTACAGTGAGCCGAGATCATGCCCTCACACTCCAGCCTGGCGACAGAGCAAGACTCCGTGCCCCGCCCCTCTCCCCCAAAAAAGTAATAACTACATGGCTGGTAGAAGGTGTCCAAGGTACTGGCAGTGCAGTTCTATGGGTCTGCAGCAACCTCAATCCTTGCCTCCTCAGAAGAAAGAATTCAATTGAGGGGCATAAAGCAGAAAAAGAGCGGCAAGTTTCAGAGAAGGAGTGGAAGTTTATTTTAAAAGGCTTTAGAACAGGAAAGAAAATAAAGTATGCTTGGAAGAGACCCAAGCAGGAAACATAGAACAATGCGGTGTTTAACCTTGATCCTAGGACTTTATAGGCTGGCCTCTTTCCCATGATTCTTCCGTTAGTGTGGGCTGCCATAATGTGGACTTAGTTTTTTTTTTTTTGGAGAAGGAGTCTTGCTCTGTCACCAGGCTGGAGTGCAGTGGCACATTCTAGGCTTACTGCAACCTTTGCTTCCCTGGTGCAATGCGCAGTGCCCTCCTTACCCTTGGGAAGTGGGCACAGCAGTAATCTTAGGAAGTCCTAGGCTCATCCGAGGCTTTCTTCCCTTTTCCCCTGGAGTGCCCCCAGAAGAGCATACGCCACCATTTTGCCTTTTAATGTGCATGTCTGGGCTCACCCGCCCAATACCTGAGATTGGAAGCCCCTTTTTGCTTCTCCCTGGCACCTGCATTCAATTAAAACTTCAATGCAACAGGTGTGGACCATCAGGAAATGGCCTCTACCTGGTGCTAGCTGCCAATTTATCACTTTTAGAGAGACAATGTGATAACTGATGAACCATCAGCCAACATTCCTAGTGGGTGAGGGAGAGCCCTCTCCTGCCCCTCTCATGCCTGTCTAACTACCAGCAAGAAATTCTTATCTCAGGACCAACTGGTTGAAATTCAGGTCACATCTCCTATGCATACTAAATCTGTATGTTAAATGAAAAACAGAGAAAATTGATTTTCTTTCTTTTTTTAAAAATATATACGTACATATTCTGGAGAAAGGGACAGCTGCCTCTCTTTCCCTTATAAAAAAAAAAAAAAAGAGGGAAAACCTTTACTTCCTGAAGATGCAATAGATCCTAGCTTCTCACTCTAACCTTTTGAAATGTAAACACATCTTTCCAAGGGCCAGAATAAGCCCTATCTCACCCCCAACTTGCTGTGCTTTTGGTTTTTATGACCTAGAAGGTGTTTCAAGGTCCTGAGCTTCATTTTTTTCTTAAAATGTAATCACACATCTCCAGAGTTAAGTTAATCTATCTATACAATTGTCTCACTATATATCCAGTTGTAAATTAACTACCTAAGCGTTGTTTTTAGCCCAGGATCCCAATTTACAGGAAAATTTGTTCATTAAGCCCTAACTCTGTAGAAACACACCAATTAAAAAAACAAAATTCTCTACAGTCCACAAGTTTTACAAATTTTCATCTGGTTTTTATATAAAAGTAATACTAGCCTTGTGAAATGATTTTAGGACTATTCAATGCTAGGCTGGGTGCTGTGGCTCACCCCTGTAATCCTAGCATTTTGGAGGCTGAGGCAAGGAGATCACTTGAGGCCAGGAGTTTGAGACCAGCCTGGCCAACATGGTGAAATCCCATCTCTACTAAAAATACAAAAATTAGCCGGGCGCGGTGGTGCGTACCAGTAATCCCAGCTACTCGGAAAGCTGAGGAACGAGAATCACTTGAACCCAAGAGGTGGATGTTGCAGTGAGCCGAGATCATGCCACTACACTCCAGCCTGAGTGACAAAGTGAGACCCTGTCTCAAAACAAACAAACAAACAAAAACTATTCGATCCTTCTCCATTTACCAAAAGAGATTTTGAAAAATTGGTCTTATTCTTGAAATATTTGGTTGGATTTTTGAGTGAAAATATCTGGACCTGGAGATATTGTTTCTGGAAAAGTTTTTAACAATGGTTTACCTTTATTAAAGAAAAATAATTATCCAAACATTTGTTAAAGATGGCGAGTCAGATTTTATTAAGGGGGGCCATGATGACAGGTATAGGGACCACTGCAGTGCAGTCTCACTGTGGGTGAGAGATATTGGAACCCACTTTGATTCCAAGAAGGACAAGTGGGGATTTATAACCAAGGACTAGAGAGGGAGGCAGTAGAAAGAAAATTGCTAAGAGAAAACATCAGGCATCAGAGCTTCCTGGCTAGAACTTAATAGGATTATTACTGAAGGCAGTCCGGGGTGATAAGATAAGGTTGGTCAAATGTCAAGCATGGGAGATCCACTCTAAGCTGATTTAACAGAATTCTAACTCAAACTGTATTCTACACAGAGATGGAAGTCCAAGTTCACACACAGTTAAACAGAGGACTCAGAGGAGGCTTACTAAAGTTCTGGTCAAAGGAGAGAGTCTTTGTCAATATTTTCACTAGTTTTAGCAGTCTTGAGGATATCTATTTCATCTTGTGTGAGTTTTGCTTGAGAGTTTTGAGAAATTGATCCATTTTGAATAAATTTTCAAATTTATATGTGAAGAGATTTTATAGTATTCTTTTATCTTTTGAATGTCTGCTGGGTCCATAGCATTATCTCCTATTTCAATCCTAATAGAGATAATTTGTATCATCTCTAGTTTTATTCATCACCTAAAAAATATACTTTTAATTTCATTAATTTTCTCTGTTGTATTCCTATTTTAATTTTCTTGAGCTCTGTGCTTATATTTATTATTTCTTCCCTTCTGCTTGCATTTGGTTTTTCTTTTTTTATAGTTTCTTAAGTTGGAACTTTAAGTTATTGGTTTAATACCTTAATTCTTTTGATGTATGTTTTCTCATTATATCTTTTTTTTTTTTTTTTTTTTTTTTTTTTTTTGAGACAAGGTTTTGCTGTCACCCAGGTTGAAGTGCAGTGGTGTGATCATGGCTCACTATAACCTCCACCTCCCACCTCAGCCTGCTGAGTAGCTGAGACTACAAGTGTGTGCTACTACATCTGGCTAATGTTTTTGTAGAGAGAAGGTCTCTCCATGTATGTCTTTTTGTTACTGAAAAGAAGGGGTTCAGTCTAGGTCTTGCTGCTCCCCACAGGGAAAGCCAGTCACTGAGGCAAAGATTGCCAGGGAAGAAGGCTTTAATCAAGGGCTGCAGCAAAAGAAACAAAAAATTCAGTCTCAAATCCATCTCCCTGGCTGACTAAAATTAGGGGTTTATATAGCAGGGAAGAAATGTAACCATGTGTAGGAAAACAGGAACTCAGGATGGGTAAGAAGGCTATGATGATGAATGAGGAACCTGATGTCTCATTGTCTGGATGTTGTGATCTGGTGTGTTTCAGTTCCTTCATACTATCTGAGAGGGCTGGGGGCTCTTAGGAAGAAACTCGGATGAAACAAATATAAGTTTCATTATATTTGTAAATGTAATATATAAATTATATATTGTAATTTGTATATTAGGTAAATTTCTATGTTTATCCCCACAAAAGCTGTCTATGGACTATTGAGTCAGTTTCAGCCCCCCTTTCTATATATCAGCTCTTCAATCACGGGGAATGAAGTTGTCAATCTTTTTGGCTGCTTCATGCTGAGGAGGGACATAGTGGGCAGCTCTATACCATGGGTGGCTATGTGGCCATTCAGGAATCAAAAGTTAATCTAACACTATAGTTTTCTTCTGAAACACAATCATTCTCCCTCTGGTCCCCAACTTCCACCCAAGACAAATCACAGCAGGACCAATCTACCAGCAAAATAAGCTTCAGTCCCACATACTTCACTTGATTACCCATACAAAGTGCAGCAAGAATCATTGTCCACATAGGCTCTCTTAAACTACCCTTACTGGAACCTCTCACAAGGCCATTTTAATCAAAGCCCTGTGACAATAATCAGTTCTTCCAACTGTGTTCCATTATAAATGAAAACAGATTCTTACTGAATTTATGCAAACAAACACATTGCCATGAATTAACAATACTCATAAGTAGTTTATAAATTCTGGAGAAATTAGGCAGAGAGAAAGAAATATACACCAAATTCTGTTTATGAAAGTATATTCTATTCATTATCCTTAAAGAATACTTAAAAGCTATAAATAGCTCAAAAGAAAAAAAAGTCTCCAGACTAAAAAACAAAAAGAATCGTCAATATTTCAAACCAACAAAAAAAGCCATAAAAATTATTTCAGTCCTTGATTAGTCAATCCATGCAATCAACTACTGCTCTGCTTCATATGGGGTTAGCAATCTTTATGAATATATCAGCCTTTCAATTAGTGACCTGCAAGCTTTCTCTCTAATCCAATGGCACAATCTCCAAAATTATCAGAAACCTGCATTCAAGAGTCTTTTTCATGAAGTCCCTCAAAGAAACAAGTCCTGGATTGTAGCTGACTATAAGTCACGTTTTGAGATGAAAGCAAAACAATTGTGGATGACAAAATTCTTAACACAGCCATAGCTAAAGACACAGTTGACAAGGAAATTTGGTTATTTCTGTGGCATACAACAAGCTAACATAATAATCATAATTATTACTGACAACATATATTAAGACATATCAGAATTTTAAGAATCTCATACAATCCTGGAGCACTTGTTAGCAACACAACTATATAAATATAAATATAACTGAAAAGAAACTGTACCAGTCCATTTTCATGCTGCTGATAAAGACACACCCCATACCGGGAAATTTACAAAAGAAGAGGTTTATTGGACTTACAGTTTCACATGGCTGGGGAGGCCTCACAATCATGGCACAAGGTGAAAGGCATGTCTCACACGGTGGCGGAGAAAAAAAGAGAGCTTGTGCAAGGAAACTCCCATTTTTAAAACCATCAGATCTTGTGAGACTCATTCATTACCATCAGAACATCACAGGAAAGACCGATCCCTGTAATTCAATCACCTCGCACCGGGTTCCTCCCACAACATGTGGGAATTGTGGGAGTTACAATTAAAGATGAGGTATGCATCGGGACAGAGCCAAACCATATCATTCTGCTCCTGGCCCCTCCCAAATCTCATGTCTTCACATTTCAAAATCAATCATGCCTTCCCAACAGTTCCCCAAAGTGTTAACTCATTTCAGTATTAACTAAAAGTCCACAGTCCAACATCTTATCTGACACAAGACAAGTCCCTTCTGAGAGGTGAAGCCAGCTGGACTTCCTGGGTCAAGTGGGGACTTGGAGAACTTTTCTGTCTGTTTTTTTTTTTTTAAACAGAGTCTGGCTCTGTCGCCCAGGCTGGAGTGCAGTGGCCGGATCTCAGCTCACTGCAAGCTCCGCCTCCCGGGTTTACGCCATTCTCTTGCCTCAGCCTTCCGAGTAGCTGGGATTACAGGCGCCCACCAACTCACCCGGCTAGTTTTTTGTGTTTTTTAGTAGAGACGGGGTTTCACCGTGTTAGCCAAGATGGTCTGGATCTCCTGACCTCGTGATCCGCCCATCTCGGCCTCCCAAAGTGCTGGGATTACAGGCTTGAGCCACCACGCCCTGCCGAACTTTTCTGTTTTACAAGAGGATTGTAAAATGCACTAATCAAAGGCTCTGTAGCTAGGACTGTAAAACGCACCAATCAGCACTCTGTAGCTAGCAAGGGGAATGTAAAATGCACTAATCAGCACTCTGTAAAAGTCACTGATCAGCGCTCTGTAAAACACACCAATCAGCAGGATCCTAAAAGTAGCCAATGGCAGGGAGGATTGAAAAAAGGCCACTGATAGGACAGAAATGGAAAATGGGAGGGGCCTACAGGGGAATAAAAGCTGACCACCCCAGCCAGAAGCAGCAACCTGCTCGGGTGCCCTTCCATGCTGTGGAAGCTTTATTCTTTCACTCTTCGCAATATATCTTGATGCTGCTCACTCTTTGGGTCTGTGCCACCTTTAAGAGCTGTAACACTCACTGCAAAGGTCAGTGGAGTCATTCTTGAAGTCAGTGAGACCATGAACCTACTGGCAGGAACCAACTCTGAACACACTTCCACCTTTGCGCCTGTAAAATCCAAAGCAAGTTAGTTACTTCCTAGATGCAATGGGGACATAGCCATTGGGTAAATACAGCCATTCCAAATGGAAGAAATTGACCAAAACCAAGGGGCTACAGGCCCCATGCAAATCCAAAATCCAGCAGGGCAGTCAAATCTTAAAGCTCCAAAATGATCTCCTTTGACTCCATGTCTTGAATCCAGGTCATGCTGATACAATAGGTGGGTTCCCATGGTCTTGGGCAGCTCCACCCCTGTGGCTCTGCAGGGTATAGCCTCCCACCAAGCTTCTTTCATGGGCTTTTGTTGAGGGTCTAGAGCTTTTCCAGGCACACAGTGCAAGCTGTCAGTGGATTTACAGTTCTGAGGTCTGGAGAATGGTAGACTTCTTCCCACAGCTCCTGTAGGCAATTCCCCTGTAGGGACTCTGTGCTGAGGCTCTGACCCTACATTTCCATTCTTTACAGGCCTAGCAGAGGTTCTCCATGAGAGCCCCACCCCTGCAGCAAACTCACTCTTGGACATCTAGGCATTTCCATACATTCTGTGAAATCTAGGTGGAGGTTCCCAAACCTCAATTTTTGACTTCTGTGCACTTGCAGGCTCAATACTACGTGGAAATTGCCAAGGTTTGAGGTTTTCACCCTCTGGAGCCATGGCCTGAGCTCTATGTTGGCCGTTATTAGCCACAGCTGCAGTGGCTGAGACACAGGGCACCAAGTCCCTAGGCTACACACAGCATGGGGACCCTGGGCCTGGCCCACAAATCCACTTTTTCCTCCTATATCTCCAGGCCTGTGATGGGAGGTGCTGTGATGAAGACCTCTGACATGGCCTAGAGACATTTTTCCCATTGTCTTGGGGATTAACATTTGGCTCCTCGTTACTTATGCTATTTTCTGCAGCTGGCTTGAATTTTCCTCAGAAAATGGGATTTTCTTTTCCACTATATCATCAGGCTGCAAATTTTCCAAACTTGTATGTTCTGCTTCCCTTTTAAAGTAAATCACCTCTTGAATGCTTTGCTGCTTAGAAATTTCTTCTGCCAGATGCCCTAAATTATCTCTCTCAAGTTCAAAGTTCCACAAATTTCTAGGGCAGGGGCAAAATGCCGCCAGTCTCTTTGCTAAAACATAACGAAAGTCATCTTTTCTCCAGTTCCCAACAAGTTCCTCATCTCCATCTGAGACCACCATAGCCTGGATCTTATTGTTCATATCAGTATCAGCATTTTTGTCAAAGCCATTCAACAAGCCTCTAGAGATTTCCAAACTTTTCAACATTTTCCTGTCTTCTTGTGAGCCCTCCAGACTTCCAACCGCTGCCTGTCACGTAGTTCCAAAGTTGCTTCCATATTTTAGATATCTTTTCATCAGTGCCTCACCATACTGGTACCATTTTACTGTTTTAGTCTGTTACCATGCTGCTGATAAAGACACACCTGAGACTGGGCAATTTACCAAAAAAAAAAAAAAAAAAAAAAAAAAAAAGGGTTTACTGGACTTACAGTTCCCTGTAGCTGGGAAGGCCTCAAGGTGAAAGGCATGTCCCACATGCAGCAGATAAGAAAAGAAAGCTTGTGCAGGGAAACTCCCCTTATTAAAACCATCAGATCTCATGAGACCCACTCACTGTCACAAGAACAGCACAGGAAAGACACACCCCCATAATTAAATCATCTCCCACAACCTGTGGGAATTGTGGGCTTTATGATTCAAGATGAGATTTGGATGGGGACACAGCCAAACCATATCAGAAGCTAAACACTACTTCAGATTTGACAATACTGTCTGCAAAATTATAACATAACAGATAAGCCTAATAAGCCTAATATGTCTCTCAGACTTCAGGGAAACTAACATCCATAAGAGTTAGTTTAAGATCAAAAATTTGAAATTTTGCTTTTGGAAAGTCCGTCAAATATCAAAGGTTTAAGACACTTGATATCATAAGACAACACCGCAAGTTACTATATAATAGTCATTCATTTAGCCAAAATAAAAACACAAAAATGTATTGATAGTGAGGACACTCAGTTTCTCAAACAGTAAATCCTAATAAAGGTAGTATAAGGCCAATGAAATCGATCTGTACCCCCACCCAACATTTTTTTCTTCTATAGTTTTAAACAGAAATCTCTTGTTATCTCTTACATAAAAAATTTGTTCAAAACAGTAAACCAAATCTTACCATATTACCTTTGTATGGTATAGTATTAATGTGAAAGACAATTTTAACAAAACCTTATAAACTAATTTATCTAGTTGTAATCAATTTGGTCATAAAATTTTCATAAATATTTTATAACCTTTTATAATTTTCTATTAAAGAACAGATAATTCTCCAAGAAAACTCTGTTATTCTGACACATGGGCCTAGATGCGAGCCTTGCATCAGTGTGCTTTTGGTATTAATGTTTAATTTATAGAAAAACTCTTAACTAATCTTATCCCTCAAAATTGGTTCTTACAATCTCATGCGCCCACCTCTTCTGCAGTAGTCCCTGTTTGACAAGATCCTTCAATTGTTGCTTCACCAGCTGGAAACTTCTGTGGCCAGCAGCACCTCTGCTTGAGTTTTGCTCATGCCCACTGTGCTCGTTCCACCCACGCAGCTTGGCAAGCTGTGCTTGGCTCGTGCTACTGGTCCAGGTCCTACAATCACAAAGGGTAGGCCAGGTGCAGAGTGACAAGGGGTATATAGGCAAGCAAGTGTGAGGTTCAGCCACTGTGCACAGACAGGCATACTGACTGTGGCAAGGGAGGCAGCTGGAGGTGCTGCCACAGGTGCCGGCTCCATGCAAGGCTGCAGCTGGACCAGGCATACCCCAAGCAGCTTCCACTGAGGGTGCTGGTATCTGGATGAGGGGAACACGATGGTGCCTGAAAATTTGGAGACACAAGCAACCACAGAGCCCCAGGGCAGGGGGCATGCTACAGCTTTCTCATTCCCACCACCTGAAGCTCAGTGAATAGGGAGGGTGTGTTCAATATCTTTTAGTCCTGCCACCTCCCTTTGTCCCATGGCTCCCTGGCTAGGCTAGCACTGCAGCTGCTTCCTGTCACATGGGACAGCTGCCCAATGCTGGCAGAGGGTGGGAAGGCTATAATGTCATAGCTCTGGCTGGGGGAATCCCAAGATCTGGGTTCCCAGAATGGTTGCTGCTTTTCAATCCCGCAGTCTGGTGAATGGGAGCATGTCACAGCTTGGTGAACTGGCCAGGAATGTGTTACAGCTCCTTTTGCTCCCACTCATAGCTCAGCGAGCTGGCCAAGAATGTCTTATAGCCCTTTTTATGCCTGCCATTCAGTAGGTCCCGAGTTCTTATCCAGTGTCCAGGAAGCATGAGTTTACATGGACAATGGGAGGGTGAGCAAGGTGGAGAAAGTTTTATTGACTTTTAATCAGCTCTCATTGGAGAGAACTGAAGTGGGTAGCTCCTACCTGCAGGCAGGTAGCCCTACCATGTGGCTGAGTCCAAGGTTTTTATGGGATTAGAATGGAGCAAGTGCATGCTAATTGGTCCATGGGCAGACCTGGATAAGGCATCATTTGATTGGCTGAAATGAGTCAAGGAGGTTTGCACTCCAGGTCATGGATTCTACCTGGAACTGGCAGCTTGGTTTTCAGGCTTCAGGCTGTCCCTGGCTTGAAGGACAGGTTTCACCGGGGACTCACCTCTATCTGTCTAGGAATTTGTCTACCTCCTGCTGCTATCACCTGGGCCTAGAGGAATTCTGTAGTTTTAATTTCTGACCCTGTGTCTCACAAAAACAGTTCATTTTGATTATCACCATCTCCAGAGTCTGAAGATGAGGCTTTGACTGGTGTCAGTGCTCAAGATTTAGCAGGAGTTGGTGCCTTCTGCAGACCCAGGAGTCAAAGCACTGTAACTTAACAGTACAAAGATTAGTTAATGAAATGCTTATACTGCAGAAAGTTCTAGAATTCTCTCTAACATGTCACAAATTAAAACACTGTGATTCAGTGGAGAAAAACTACTTCAAACCACTGTATTAAAGTGGTAAGGTAGTTCATTACATACGTCTAATTACTAGCATTCTAGGGACAAAATTGTGACCAAAAGCACCAAAAATGTGATAGATACTATGCCAAACTTATCAAAAAACAAACAAACAAACAAACAAACAAACTAATGTTTCTCTCCATTATTTATAAAAGGGCAAATGCAAATATCAGTTTTAGAAATTCAGTATGAGAACAACTTAAATACTATGCAACAAAACAAAACAAAGTAAGAACAAGCACACAATAATTTCTTCCAGCTTCTTAAAAGAGCATCATTAAACATTTCTAAGATTGATTTCTAGATACAGTATAGTTAGCTGATTAGATAACTTTTACTAATAAAATCTTCAAATCAGTGCAATACTTGCACATATTTTGTTTTCAAGTACACACATAAAGGCTAATCAGCAATAAATGGCTTGGGATAAAAAATCACTAGAAAGTCTCACATGCTTTTTTAAAAAAATAATTTTTCCTACTTAATCCAAGTGAATGTCACTTAATGTTAATAATAGTAAACACAACTAAAGTAGTTTGAGATAAATTCCAATCAATCATCAATTTAATTCCCTTAAAGATGAGGCCAATCTTTCCTGAATATTAAAACTCTGTACCCATGTCATAGTTTCTCCTCATTAAATGAAAATATCTGAAATTAACCCAAATTATTGATTTAATTGAATCACCTTGGAAATAAACCCCATTTAAGCATTTCTACTATCATCTACTTTCCCAAATAACAAAGTATTAATATATAATTTACTATTTCTGTTCAGAACTTATAAAAATAAGTCTTTTAGTAATTTATTTTTGCCAGGAAACTCAAAGCTGTCATAGCTTTCCAGATCATCAGAGGTAAGCAAAACTAATCAATTTTCAGATAGCTAGTGTCCTCTATCAATTTTGGAAGCTTGACAAAGTTTACTTAGACAATTTAAATAAATAGAGCAAATGGAAACCAGCCCCCAATTTTTCTCTTACTCATTTTACCTTGGAGGCTACAGTGCTACTCACAGCCTAAAGAAAAATCATATAATGAATAATTTGTTCCTGATACACAATGTAATGTCCGTAAGTCCACCAATATCACTATACATTCACCACAATTAAAAAATTCCATGTTAGGTATGTGACCAATAAGTTCTTTAGTGCTAGTACTATCTATTCAGAATACCAAATCTAGTGTGAATCAATGCAAGCATATATGTGAAAATTTGGCTCCATGCTAAACCTGGCTTCACACTTAAATAGATTTTTAAAATTGCCAAACTTCCAATGTATTTCTTTTCTTTTCTTTTTCTTTTTTGACACGGAGTCTGGCTCTGTCGCCCAGGCGGGAGTGCAGTGGTGCAATCTCGGCTCACTGCAAGCTCCGCCTCCTGGGTTCACGCCATTCTCCTGCCTCAGCCTCCCGAGTAGCTGGGACTACAGGCGCCCGCCACCGCGCCAGCTAATTTTTTGTATTTTTAGTACAGACTGGGTTTCACCGTGTTAGCCAGGATGGTCTCGATCTCCCAACCTCGTGATCCACCCACCTCGGCCTCCCAAAGTGCTGGGATTACAGGCGTGAGCCACCGCGCCTGGCCCTATATTTCTTCATAATATTTTATTTTAACTTCATCAAGACTGACAGTTATGAGCAATGTTAGTCAGATTTCTCTAGTTTTCTATTAGGTTTTAAAGAATATCTTATTACAAAAACTTTTTAAACTTCCTATTTTCTCTGTTTGTGTATAAAAATAGATACAGAGAGAAAGAAGAAAAACTACATAGGACACACACAGACCATCTATGAACGCTTGGACTGTGTAACTTTTTTCCTAGCTTTTTTTTTTTTTTTTTTTTTTTTTTAAATAACTAGTCAGTCAATTTACTTGAGGACAAAAATTCACCATATGAATCTTTTCTCATACAAAATTATTCAAACAAGCCCCCAAGAATGTCCATTCTGAAACAGTCAGGGCGCTTCCCTCTCTCAGTCTGTTGGGCTTGTTCAACCTGCATATGGACATTTCCTTAAAAATTTCCCCAGTTGGCCAGGTGCGGTGGCTCACGCCTGTAATCTCAGCAGTTTGGGAGGCCGAGGCGGGCAGATCACGAGGTCAGGAGATCAAGACCATCCTGGTTAACACGGTGAAACCCCATCTCTATTAAAAATACAAAATATTAGCCAGGTGTGGTGGTGGGTGCCTGTAGTCCCAGCTACTTGGGAGGCTGAAACAGGAGAATGGCATGAACCCAAGAGGCGGAACTTGTAGTGAACTGAGATGGCGCCACTGCACTCCAGCCTGGGCGACAGAGCAAAACTGTCGCAAAAAAAAAAATTTCCCAGTTGAGAGGAGCAGATCTTGCTGTCAGGGTCCACAAAGGTCACTCACCTATCCGGAAGCAGATGCCCAATTTCAAAGGCAGTTCTTCTGAGGTGATCAGGAGCATGATTGCGGCTCATAGCAGTGGGGCCAGAAACAGATAGAAACTCACCTGCAGCCAATATTTGGAGGGCAACTCCTTAGCAGGACTTCTGAAACTCCAGGCCCACAGCAGTCAAGCCACGAGCAAAGTGTTCCTGGTCACGGAACTAAAATCTATTACCTAAATATTTGGGGTTTGGTCTAAGTTCTGCTGCTTGCTGCACAGAAAGCCAATGACTGAGATGACAAGTACTGCCAAGGAAGAAGGCTTTAATGGGGTGCAGCAGCCAAGGATATGGGAGATCAGTCTCACATCCATCTCCCTGACCAACTAAAATTAGGGATTTATATAGCAGGGAAAAAGTTTAACTATGTGTAGGAAAATAATAACTTGGGGAGGGGTAAGAAAGCAATCATGATGAATGTGAGACCCGGCATGTCATTGTTCGGTGTGATGATCTGCTGAACTTCAGCTATTTGATACTTTTTGAGAGGCTTGGGGGTCCAGTTCCTGAGGAAGGAACTCAGATAAAACAAATGTAAGTTTCAAGTTTTAAGACCAGAAGGGTGAATTTCTATGTTTATCACAAAAAAAAAAAAAAAAAGAAGAAAGAAAGAAAGAAAGAAAGAAAGAAAGAAAGAAAGAAAGAAAGAAAGAAAGAAAGAAAGAAAGAAAAGAAAGAAAGAAAGAAAGGGAAATCTCTTGGACAATTGGGTCCATTTCATTTTTTATTCTTTGACTTCTCAACTATCTATTGTTAATTTAACATGAATTTCTTAAGCATTTAGTTAGGACATATTAATTTATCCACTCTGGCAATGCCCATTTACTAATACATGTGTTTTGACCAGTATTATTTAATATACTTACTGTTGGGATATAGGTTTATCATTTTATTATGTCTTTTCTGTTTATTTGCTTTATGTTTTAATTTCTATGCTTTCTTTTCCTGCTTTCTTTTAGGTATTCTGCACATTTTTTACTATTCTACATTATCAATTGTGTTGTTACTGAATATTATTCTTTTTATAGTGTTTTAAGTCAGTTGTCCCCAACTTTTTGCTACAAGGGACCAATTTTGTGGAAGAAAATTTTTCCACAGGTGGCAGCAGTGTATGGTTATTGGATAAAACTGTTCCACCTCAGACCATCAGGCATTAGACTCTCATAAGAAGCATGTAACCTAGATACCTTGCATGTGCAGTTCACAAGAGAGCTTGCATTCCTATGGGAATCCAATGCTGCTGCTGATCTGATAGGAGGTGGAACTCATGTGGTAATGCTAGCTCCCCCTCCACTCACCTCCTGCTGTGCAGCCCAGTTCCTTACAAGCCATGGACTGGTATCAGGGGTTGGACACCCCTTGTTTAAGTGGTTGCTTTCAACATTACAATATAATGCTTAACTTTTAGTGGTCTACTTATTTTATTTTATTACTTCAAGTGGAATGTAGAAACCTTACCATCAAATGTCTCTCCTTTCCTATTATCTTTATTTGTTTTATGTAATATATCTATATGCACTGAAATTCTATTAGGTAATTTAAAACAATGTTGTTTCAATTCTCAAACATGTTTAAAGAACTCAAAAAGAGATTAACAGTCTATTTTGTTTACATCAATATTTATTATTTATCTTGCTCTCCTTTCATCTTAATGTTTCAAGTTTCCTTTTGGTATCATTTTCTTTCTGTCAAAATAATGTTTTTTGGAATATTTTTAAACTAGTTGTGCTGGCCATAGAGTCTCTATTTGAGAGGTCTTTATACTTTCATCACTTTTGAAGGACATTTTAACTGGATATACATGTTTGGGTTGACAGTAGTTGTCTTCTAGCACCTTACAAATATTAAGCCTCTTCTTCCTAGCCTCAATTGTTTCTGATGAGAAATTTGTTGTCATTCAAATAATTTCCTTATAAATCATACATTACTTCGCTATAGCTGTTTTCAAGATGTTTTTATTTATTTTTAATTTTTAGTACTTTGATTATTGTGTGACTAGGTGTGAATTTCTTTTTTCATGTTATTTTCTTTGCAGTTCAGTGAGATTACTCAATATGAGAGTTTATGGCTTTAGTCAAATTTGCAATGTTTGTATATACATACACAAAATATATCTGTATGTGTGTGTGTATATATACACACACACATATCTGTATATATACACACACACACATATATATATAAATACAGACACATATATTTCTGCACTATACTTCTTTTCCTTTTTTCCTTGTATAATTCCAATGACACAAATAAAAACCTTTTAGTAGCCTCCCACAGGTCCTTGAGCATTGTTTTTTTTTTGTTTATCTTTCCTCTCTTTGTTGTTCAGCTTGGATAATTTCTACTGATCCATCTTTAAGATTACTAATTCCTCCCTATGTCATCTCCACCCTGATTTTAAGCTCATTCAGATATTGAGTTCAACAAATAATTTTTAATTGTTTTTATAATGAACATATGTCAAAAATTTTAATTCATTAATTAACCAAAAAAACAAAAGAAATTTAGACCAGTTCAACAAGATTGAAGAGTAATTAATATCTTCCAGTTCACTAAATTGTAAACTTTGTTATCTTTCTTTCTGCCAGACAGACTGTTTTTGTGTTTTTACCAAACAAAAATCCAGCAAATTACATGTAACCTCACTAAGTTCATGAATTCTGTAGAAGAGTAAACAATGAATAGAAGAAAGTGCATTATCTTAGACAATCCTTAACTGGGCTTTTTTTTCCCCCCATATGACATTGAAAAGACATGCTACTTACTTAGTTGTCTTATTTCTTATTGTCAAGTTTTGGTAACTTTTCTTAACTTTGGAAGAAAGGTGACTGACTATTTTACTGGTTGATTAAGAAACATTTAAGAAATTCTGCATAATCACATACAAGAAAGTTCAGAGTCTACAAAATTTTGAGCACATACAGTGTTAGTATTTTCTATTTATGCTGAGCAGCCATGGTAATGGCTTGACTACACATCAACTGTAGCCACAGAGACCTTAAGAGTCAGGGAAGAATGGATTCAACCTTTTACAAATATTGGAAAGTCCAAGGCCTTTTAAGAGATTTCTGAGAACTCTAAATGAGCTTGTATTACCATATCCTTCTCTGACACGGAGCTCTTGCTTTTGCTGAATTAGTTCAATTTAGGAATTCTCTCATTTTCCTGCTATTATTGTCACTGGCAGAAACTATGCCCCTTTTTCAATTTGCACAACACAAAAATAAGAAAAACCCTACTCACATAGGCATTTATGTGGACTTCACTGTCAAGTTCAGGAAGATGGAAAAATTTACATTTTAAATGAAAACAATGTAGGCATTGGCAATTCCTGTTCCCAAAATGATGCCTCTCCTGTTCTCTTATCAGATTTTTCCTTCTCTATTATTTTTTATTTCTGATGGAACAACTTGTTTAATTGTCTTTTTAAAAAATCATCATGGTTACTAATAATGCAGATATTCAGAGTTTTATCTTCACATTAAGTGGTTTATTTAAAAAAAGTGGTCTTCAATAAAATTTAATCCCTCCTTTCAGAAAGTAGCTAGTGCTAGCCAATAAAGGAAAAATTTCATATATTTTTATAAGAAAGAATTAAATTTTTCCCCTTCTCTCACACAAAATATTATTCATTCTGTCCATGCTGTCATTTCCAAATGATTTAACCTGTTTCTCCTCACGGTCAGGAGCCTCTTGCTGTTTCCACAAGTCTCCACTTAGGAGATGCAGTACTCAGGGTCAGGATCATGTTAAGAGATGTACTTTTTCTGAGCTCTAAAATCCAAGGGATCACCAAAAAATTCATCAATCAAAATGAATATTTCCATGCACCATTTATTTGCAATATTTAATACACTAAATTGTTGCCCAAAAAGGGAAAAATCCATGAGGAACAAACCATCCAAATTCCAAATAAAAATAAGGCAAATATTATTGATTACTATTAGTTTGCTTCAGTTTTTAATTTTGCTTCACAAAGCACTGTTAATTGATTTTTACTTTTGTTTAACTGTTTTGTATTTTGTTTATCATCAACTTTTGCAAATAATTCTTATTTCAAAAATTGTTCTTCCAAATGGTATTAATCACTGAACATTAGAATATGATCCCAAATTCCACACCCCAGGCAAGCTCTCCACCCATTCCACCTCAGCCCTCTAATTAAGGCAAAAAATAAGGTTGGGGATCTTTCTGAGAAATAAATACACGTCATAAAAAGAGTCAAACTCTGTAAAATATTTAAAGAGGTTTAAATATTTTCAGAAGCCAAATATGGTGACCAATGCCTGTGACACAGACCCAGGAGGTCCTGAGAACATGTGCTTAAGATGGTTGGGTTACAGCTTGATTTTATACATTTTAGGGGGTCAAAGGTTACAAGCAGCCATCAGTCAATACATGTAAGGTATACATTGGTTCAGTCTGGAAAAGCAGGACAACTCAAAATGGGGATTTCCAGATCACAAGTGGATTCAAAGATTTTCTGACTGGCAATTGGTTGAAAGAGTTAAATTATTATTGAAGAAACTGGAATCAATAGAAAGGAGTATCTGGGTTGAGGTAAGGAGTTGTGGAGATCAAAGTTCTTATTATGCATCCCCAATGACTTGCAGATGAAACCTCCAGGTAGTAGCCTTCAGAAAGAATAGACAGTAAATGTCTCTAATCAGATCCCAAAAGGTGTCAGACTCTTAATTAATCTCTCCTGGATCAAGGAAAAACTTGTAAAGGGAAAATGGTTCTCTTTAGAATGTACATTTTCCCCACAACAGGTATTATTAGCAAGGTATTTCAAAATATGTCAAATAAATATATCTTAGGGTAAAATATTTTCATTTCTTTCAAGGCCTGCCGTCATGTGATGCTATACTATAGTCAGGTTGGAACTTGACATCTTATTGTTACAAAGTGTTTTGTCAGTCTTAAGATATCTGTTTTAATCTTAATGCTGGTCAGTTGTGCCTGATTTCCAAAGGGAGGAAGGTATAATGAGACATGTTCGATTCACCCTTCCCATCATGAATTGCACTTGTTTTTCAGGTTTACTTTGGAATGCCCTTGGCCAAAAGGGGGATCCATTCAGTCAGTTGGGGTCTTAGAATTTTATTTCTGGTTTACACACAAATATAAGAGAAGTTTCTGAGAAATAGAAGAAGATAGAAAGTTGGTGTGGGACACAAGAATTACATTTAAAATTGGGTTATCATGCTGGTAAGCCCAGAAAACAAGTGATAGTAAATAGTATTCACAATCTAGGTGGCAGGGAAAGCTGATGGGATAAAAACCTGTTGCACTTCAGTCTTCTCTTCTGAAAACTAAGTGGGCTGCACTTGATTAACTATCCTTGCCCCTGGCTGGTGATGAGAATGTGTTATGGAAGTGAACAGGGTTCCACTTACTTGGTGCAGTAAGACCAGATATCCATGCCAACCTTTGCAGCAGGAAGAAGGAGAGCATGTATTTGCAAGACACCAAGCAAGGAGAATCAGGCAGCTTACACTTAGTTCCCAACCTCCCCAGTGGCTTGTAGATGAGGGATAAATTAAAGTCAGGGGTAGATTTCAGGAAAGCAGAAGTTACAGGAAAAACTTAAAATCAATACATGGATGTTACACAGTGGTGCTGGCCTAAAAGTGTGGGATGTCTTGAAGAGGGGACTTATAGGTCATAGGTAGATTGAAAGATTTTCTGATATGCAAAAGATTAAGGAAGAAAAGCTTGGTTTAAAATTTTGGGGTCTGCAAAGAATGTTAGCTCTGGCTTGGGGTGAGTTTCTCCAGGCCTGGCAGGAAGAAATTTATAACAAGGAGTGGTGGTCAGAGGTCAGTCTGTAGTTCCTCCTTGTCTGAGGCCTACCTGCTATCCTGGCAGATCCTCTTGGTGGGGATCTGTTTCTGAAAAACAACTCAGAAACATATGTTAAGATGTTATCTTTAGTTTCTATGAGAAAGTTGCTATAGGAAAACCAAACAACCAGTGATTGTAGCTTCTTTTTCTATTGTATTAGGCTACTATTACTTTCTTGCTTTACAAGTTGCTTATTTACTTCTTAGGGATAGCTAGGTAACTAGAATTTCTCTTAAAAGAACTCAAGATTTTCCTTTATATCAATGTTTGGCATGGAACGGCAGGCACAGGCCCCTAAGAGAGGGTCTCTGCTCTGTCTCAAATGGTCTGAGTCTATTTTTTAAAACACTGATACCACTAGTCCTACCCACAGATCATTAAATTATAACCTCCAAGCTTGTGGCCCAGACATCAGCATTTTCAACAGTGCACGCACCTCTTTGGAAACTGCCCATCTGATATCCATACAATTTAATTTCAATGTAGAAAGAGTATGCAGCTCTTTCTACATACTCATGAAGCCATACATTGACACTGAATTAAAAATACCTAATCTATTCCATGAGGTTTTGCTTTTACTGTTACTTTATTGCTCAGTTCTAAAGTTTATATTTGGATCTTCTTCACTTTGGATCATATTCTACTTTGTTTCTGATATTTCCTATCATTCTATTTATTTCAATTATGTCTGTGATTGCTTGCTGAAGCATTTTATAATCGCTGATTTAAATTCTTTATCATAGAATTCCAACATCTGTAACATCTTGGCCTTGTTATCCGTTCAATGCCTTTTATCCTGCATGTGGAGATTTTCTTAATTCTTTACATGCTGAGTAATTTGGGCTTGTATCCTAGACATTTTGAATATTACACAATGAGACTCTGTGTCTTGTTTAAGTGATATTTAATATTGATAATTTTGTTTCAGCAGTTTATCAGCTTAGTTGGGTGCACAAACAAATTTCAACCAGTTTTATGTTTATTGTGGTTTTAATTCATTTCTAGTGCCACTGCCTTTATAATTCAGATCTGTCCCATGTGTTCACCAGCCAGTGGCCAGTCTGGGACCTAGGCAGTAGTCTGTCTCTTAGTTTAGTTTTCACAGAATATGGTATGTTCTTTAGGTTAGGATCCATACATGATCAGGTCAAGGGTGAGCCCATGAGTTCATCATACACAGCTTTACAAATTCATGGTTCTGAGTTCTTCCCTATCTGGGATTATCCCTATACTTTTCGGTTTTCTGGGCCTTTCCTTTTTGGTCCTTTAACTAGAAAGCTGATGCTTTATTTATCCTGCTGTGCCACACACTTCCTGTGAGTGTGACCACTTCTGGGATTGGTCACACTCACGGGAAGCAAGGTGAGGACAAATAGGGACCAAAATAGTGACATTTTATCCCATCTTCTTAGGGCCACAGCTGCCCCAACTGGAAAGGAAAGCTTGCTCACTCTGAGTTTTAGGTGCCTGCAGGCTGCCTTGCTGCCACTGTGGTCATCACTCCCATCTCTGCAAGTGGATCTGCCTAGGAACTGGATGGAATGAGAGATAATTTTAAGTAGGAAGAAAAAAAAAGTAGAATAAGGAAAAGAAAACCAGGATTTCTCCTACTGTCTCTGAATGTTAGGAAACCACATTTCCATTCCTATAGTCAGAACTGGTGGGCCCCTCCTGGAGCGTTTTCTGTCTACCAAAATACACACATCCAGATTTTAGGCAACCTCAAGGCCAGGAAGGTGAAAAAGGGGAAATAATGTGTAATTACCCCAGTGTTGTAGAACTTTAAATTCTGGCCTTTCCAAATCTGCCTACTACAAACTACTTCTCTGTGTCCTCACAGAGCTTTTCCATGCATTCTATTCAGGTTGTATAGCTGTACTCAGTAAGAAAGATAAAGTACACGCTATCTTACCCAGAACCAGAGTCTGTTTAGGAAGTTTAAATGCTTTTGAATAGCAATTGCTTAAATGGTTCTGCTTAAATATTTTTCAAATGGTTATTTTTGTCAAAATAAATTTTACTGGAAACTAATATCATCACTACTTTATCAGGAGTATGCCTGATTTTCTCATCATGATGGCTTTATATATTTTATAGCATATCTCCTGCCCTTTATTTAATTATAAAAATATCTGAAATTGAATTGCATATATATTGAATTTGTACTCGGAGATATATACTTTTAAAGCACTTTACCTGTATTAACTCATTAGTCTACAAAATAAGCCTATGAAATAAGTATTGCTCTTGTCAAAAATTAACAGAAGCACAATACAATTTTAAAGAGATTATTTGAGCAAACAGCAATTCACAAATCAGGCATGTCCAAACCAGGTGTGGTTTTGAGGCTCTGCCTGAGGAACTGCAGAGCAAGGTTTTTATAGGATTAACACAGAAATAAGGCAAGTAAAATATTTGGTTACAGTCATACAGTTTCCTTATTGATCTATCCTGCTGTAAAGTGTTTAGTTATATAAATTGGTTGGCAGCTTCTGATAAATTAACCTTAAGCCTGATTTTCTTTAATATGAGTATTGATAAGAAATAGCTCAAGCTACATTTTGCTTATGTTTTCAAACCAAACAAGTTTAAGGTCATTTATGAGGCCTTCCTGTCTTTGTCTGCTGAGAAATTCTCCAGGTCTGGTCCCCATGTTAATTTACTTTAACACCCCAAATTTGTAGATGTGGACTCTGAAGCATAGAATGGTTAAAGATTAAAAAAAAAAAAAGAAAAATTGCTGAGAGTACCTCAGCTAGAAAGTAGGGTCAGATCAAGGATTCAGATATTGGCAGGTGGATTTCACAGCCTTTTCTCAACCAATACACTATGCTGCCTTTCTTATATACAGTAAGTAATAGATGGTATGAACTAAATTTTGTCTCCCTAAAATTTGTATGTTGAAGTCTTATTCCTCAGTACCTCAGTATTTAACTGCATTTGGAGATAGGGTCTTTATAGAGTTCAAGTTGCAATGAGGTCATTAGGGTAATCCCTGATCCAATATGAATGATGTGCTCATAAAAAGAAGAAATTTGGACACCAGACATGGACAAAAGGAAGACAATGTGAAGACGCAGGGGGAAGATGGCCATGTGCAAAGAAAGAAACTTGGAATGTATTCTCTCCTTAGAGCCCTTGGAAGAAATCAACCCTGCTGGTCTCTTCATCTCTAATATCTAGCTTCCAGAAATGTGAGAAAATAAAATTCGGTTGTTTAAGCCAACCAGTCTATGGTACTTCACTGTGAAAGCCCTAGAAAACTAACACAGTAGTAGAAACTTCATTCTCAAAGCACCTAAATGTACCTTAAATATTAAAGGTACTAAATAAATATGTGTTTATCCATGAAGACTTGGCTTGTTTAAATAAGTTGAGATCATCAGATAGTTAATTCAATTTGTAGCTCTGGAAAGTATTTGCCAATGTAATTTTTATATCTCTAGTTTGAGCTAGTTTTCTAGCTTATAGAAACTAAGATATCTAGATCTCAGTTTAGAGCTCATTTTTACAGAGAACTACATAACAGGAAAACTTTTGAAGAGGACAGATCCTACCAGAATAAGAAAAGAGACACAAGCTAAAGAGATAAAGGAACTGCAGAGACAGATTCTCAACATTTAAATTTGGGATAGAGCCATCATTTTTTTCTCTGGCATTTAAACCATTTGTGCTGAAAATCCAAGTGCTTGTTACAATATATTGATTTTTTTCTTTTTTTTCTCCACAATTTAAACATACTGACATTTCGCTAGCACTTTTTAAATAGTTTGAGATCTACTGCATTTGTCATTTAAAATTTAACTGACGTCTATAAAACTAAATGCTTCTAGTAACACTTTGGTGTGGTTGATTACTCCTAAAAGACATGGCTAGGGGAAATGGGATATAAGATTGGGAATTTCATAATAAATCTTTGAATATCTTGACTTCTTTCAATGAGCAACTAAAGTTCAAGGAGAACATTGGCTACACGGGATTAAGATTAGATCTGGCTCCTTGCTTCAATGTGATGAAAAGAAGCAAACCTTACAAGCTTTGTATCTTTTTTCTTTTATATTCCTGTGAGAAGTAGCTGTTATTCAGGGAGACAATGAAAATAAAAAGACAAGGAAGCTTTGTAAAAGACAAAAACTTGAGCCTAACCAACCCCATCACTATCATAGATGCTGACTGAAATCAACAAAGGACCATAAACAAAGGGGGAACATGTATAACAAACATAGAGACTGGGAAATGGTGCCATCAAATATGTTAAAGAGTTGTTTTGGATATGGTATATATGAAGACATATTAGAAGAAAATCCTAATAATAAACATCAAAAGAGAAGGAAACTTTCCTTTCTTGAGGGGGAAAAAAAAAAAAAGCAGTATGATGTTGCAAGAAGTGATCCACAAAGTAGCCCAGAAAGACGTGAAAATCTGGAGGTTTGCTCATGCCTGTAATCCCAGCACTTTGGGAGGCCGAGGTGGGTGTATCACGAGGTCATGAGATTGAGACCATTCCAGCTAACACGGTAAAACCCCATCTCTATTTAAAAAAAAAAAAAAAAAATTAGCCAGGCATGGTGGTGGGCACCTGTAGTCCCAGGTGAGGTTACTCGGGAGGCTGAGGCAGGAGAATGGCGTGAACCTGAGAGATGGAGCTTGCAGTGAGCCGAGATCGCGCCACTGCACTCCAGCCTGGGCCACAGAGTGAGACTCCATCTCAAAAAAAAAAAAAAAAAAAAAAAAAAAAAAAAAAAAAAAAAAAAAAAAAAAGAATGACATGAAAGAGAGAGAAGAAAATGTGTCAAGAACGAATTCTTTTTTTGAGGACAGCTCAGGACTCAGGTTTCCTTCCTCCACCAATCCATCCCGTTTTATTCCAAGTAGATGATCATATCGACAAACTGGTAATATAAAAGTCTACCTACACATCTTTCAGTTTAACCACAGAGCAGAATTTCATGAGCATCTTAGAAGAAAGATAGGGGATAAAATAAACATCAGTTCACTTTATTTGAGAAGAACATGCCAGTCATGGAAAGGATTTTCACTCAAAGAAGACATAATGACAAAAACGATATCAGTGACTGGTCTGCTAAAATATTCTGCAAAAAAATAGGGATATGATCACATAGGATGAAAGTCAGAAGAAGGTGGTACTTTTTTAAAATAAAAATATAGTTCAAGGAATAATAGTGAAGTATATAGACTATCTACTTTGTAAACTTAACATTGAAAAGAACTGACTTTGTGAAATAAGATTCAGATGAATAGATAAGACAACAAATACGATAGACAATTGTGTAAGACAGAAAATGTAAATCAATTAATAATGCATTATTCAAAAATATTACACCAGAAGCAGCAAAATAAGCGACAAAAGTTTAATTAAACTGTGATCAGAAACGTTGTGAACATTGCACAGAGATCTAAAATATGAACAATGGATCTTACTAAATAAATTTCCAGGGAGATGAAACAAATGACAAAAATATTATGAAGCCAATAAACCTGACCTGAAGAATGGCCTAAAGATGACGCTCAGGGGAATAACATAAGCTAGAAAAAAAGGAAAACAAAAGTCATTTAACTTTTTACCTAGTAATTTTTATTTTAAAAAGAGAATTAAGAATTCACTACAAACCCCAAAATAGCAGGCTGAAGCATAATTCTAACCAGTTAAATTTGCCTATAAATAGACAATTAAGTGTCTTTTCTTCTAACATTTATTTGACAGTCCATTCAACACAGAGGATACTTTGCTGAGGAAGACAGATAATACAGGCAAGAGAGCCAGGTACAGAAGGGGGTCACCTAATTTAGGTAGGTACGACAAACACAGAGAACAAAATAAACAAGAAGTCTCATCATGATCTAGCAACTAATTTCCCTGAACTTATTACCATTCATTCCTTTCTATTATTCACTAAGAATGTTGACTCTTGCATATAGGAAGCAGTACAAGCAATCCAGCAGTGGCTGGAAAAGCCTGCATGCTGAGGAACAGCTGATGGAAAGTAAATTAAAGAACTTAGGGAGCCATACTAGGACCCTTCAATTAGAGAAGTAGCCTCTGGATTCAGCCCAACTCTGAACGTGGCAGAATTATTGTAGTGGCAGTACTAATCTTAGAAGCTGGCAGTCTTCCAGTTTCTTTGAAGAGGTCCCTTGCTTGACATCTGCTCCTGGTCTTTGAACTCCAGAGATAAGTTTGCCTATTGACAAAACCAAAACCATTTTATTCTCATGTGAGTGTATTTTCTATGTGCCCCTGTGTTAACTTTTAATGCTCAGAATAAGGGAGGGAAATAAAGTTTCCATAAAAAATAGAATGTTGCTCTGGGTAACTGCTATACAGTATGCACCATTAGTGATTTTTAAGAATTTCAATGCTAGAGGTGTCTGGAGCTGAGTCAGCTGAATGCCAGTATTCTCTGAAGAAGAAACATATACGCATTTTCACTACTGATGAAGCCAGAGATACCCAAGGATCCTGAAATATTATACCTTTGATTTTAGGAGCTCATTCAATGGCATTGCATAAATCCTTCTTTATGTAAACTAATCAGCATCACCTCCCATGGCTTCCAGTTAAACCAATCTTGAATGTCCTGAGTAAAAGATATTGGTAACAGGTGTATAAGTGCAGGTGCTTGAGTTTGGCGCTAGTGAATTACATTATCTACTGTGTCAATTTGTGACTGTTGAGACAAAGAGGAAGGCTTTGCAGAAACGTCTAATTGTGGAACCATTAAAATATTTTTCTTTGATTTTTCATAGTATTGATTTGCAGTTCTCTTCAATTCCATCTGAACAGGTAAAATTGGCTCTTTCTTACTCTGATTCTGCATCTCAGATTCCAGATTATTTAAAATTTGAATCTTGGTGTTAGTGATTAAGGTACAATGGGAAATGGAAAATAGAATTGTTCATATTCTTTGCATCAATAATAGATAAAACAAGATGTGATAAAGTCATATCTAAAAATTATCGGCTGAATATGAAGAAAAATCTCAGAATTTACATGACACAGCTGAATAGGCCATTTTGCTCAGTACAACTGTTGGGTTAAGACTGTAAAAATTAAATTCTCCAGGATTCTTACAGGAACATTAGGGCATCATAAGGAAAGATTTGGAGCCTTAAAAATAAAAAAAACAGCAGTAACACAGATAAGCCAGAAAATTTCAAGAATCACATCCCCCTAATAGCAGTTTTGAAATATGGCACCTAAATCCTTTGAAATTTCTCTTTTTTTTTTTTTTTTTTTTTTTTTTTTTTTTTTTTTTTTGAGACAGAATTTTGCTTTTTTTGCCCAGGCTGGAGTGCAATGGCCTGATCTCAGCTCACTGCAAACTCTGCCTCCCAGGTTCAAATGATTCTCCTGTCTCAACCACCCAAGTAGCTGGGATTACAGGCACCCACCACCACGCCCGGCTAATTTTGTGTTTTTAGTAGAGACAGGGTTTCACCATGTTGGTCAGGCTGGTTGCAAACTCCTGACCTCAGGTTATCTGCCTGCCTTGGCCTCCCAAAGTGCTGGGATTATAGGCGTGAGCCACTGTGCCTAGGCTCCTTTGACATTTCTACCATTGAGACATAGGAAACATTCCTTTCCACCAATCAGGACCCTGAAAATACCTGACTTGAATATGGCAGAAGTAATGCTATGCCAATTTCAAGGTTTCAGCCTCAAGAAACTTGTAGCTTCTGTTTCCCCCCTCCCCAAACTTTTCTTGGGATACTGAGGAACCCAACTACCACACTACAAGGAAGACCAAACTAGCCCAAGTAAGAGATCACAGGGAATGGCTTTGTGTAGGTGTTCTGGCCCTAAGCCATCAACTTCCAGACAAGTAAGTGAAGATGCATCCATGTGATTCCAGTTCCCAAATGTTGAACTATTTCCAGCCTTCACTTTACACTGCTAAGACCTCAGAGACCATAAAACCGAGATGATGCGTCCTCACTATGACCTTTCCAATTTTCTAACCCACAGCATTTGTGAGTACAATCGAGTGGTTTTTTAATAAAACAAAACATTTTAGTGGTATGTTATTCAGCTAAAACTTTTTAGTAGTATGTTAACTGGCACATAACTACAAACATTGTTATGTGGTATCCCCTGCAATCTTACAATGAACTTTCTGGCCATAAGTAAGTAACAATCCATAAGAAAATGCACATATTTTTTCATAGGTTATGAAAACTCTCAAGATAATCTGAAAGTGTTTAATCAATAATAGGAAATTAGAAATTTGGAGCAGATAGAATTTATTGCAATGGCTCACCTGAAATATTGTAATTTGTATGATAGTTCGACAACAAGCTACAGGTCTATGTGGAATTACACAAACCTGAACCAGTAATGGCCAAGGCTAGCTTACAATTAAAGGTCTAAGAATTCCCTAGTCATTATGCAGAGGAAGGGATGTGAAAACACTAGGAGACATGAATTTTATGAATTCTGTGCTATACATATATTTTGCCTAACTACTGCTTCATTCTTGTATGCTGTTAAAATCCACTAGACTCTTTCTTTTTCCTCATCAAGGAAGTATGTTGGAATCTTCCAAAAGTGCTTTACCCTTTTTCTTTCTTCATCAGCAAATTTTGAATTTTCCAATTTAGCCTGAAAGGAAGACTGATGGAGCTAAGATAACAATTTATATTATCATAAATATAATTGGAGAGTGGCCTTAATTATGACTATTGCTCCACTTATGCTCCTTGGTACTTGATGCACAGTACTTGACCTAGCAAACACATTGCTCTCCCTTCTAGGACAGGGGGACACCAAAAGCCAACCTCTCTCATCTGGTATGAGAACTCTATACCAATATGACTCTGATACTTTATTCCTGCCACAATTTAAACTGTAGATCAAGCTTGCTCAACCCACAACATGCATGTAGCATAACATGCATGTAGCCCAGGATGGCTCTGAACGCAACCCAACACAAATTCATAAACTCTCTTAATATATCTCTCATGAGATATTTTCCAATTTTTTAAAGCTTATCAGCTATCATTAGTGTTACTGTATTTTACATGTGGTCCAAGACAATTCTTCTTCCAATGTGGCCCAGGGAAGCCAAAAGATTGGACACCCCTGCTCTAGAGTCTTTGATCCCTTGGAGTCTAACAAGTCATCAGACTGGTTTATTATATGAATGATAAAATTCTGACAGGATCTAGTAAGCACAAGGAATAAGTTCCCTACAAACTTGCAAAAATATGTGGATGATGGTGTACATGAGATAAATCTCACAACAAATACAGAATACTAGTACCTCAGTGAAGTTGTTGAGAATATATTGGCCTGGGCTGATCTGAGACATGCACTACAAAGTGAAGACAAAGCCTACAACTTATTTGACTAAAGATATTTAATAACTGCTGTGCTTAGTTCAATTTTACAGGAGACATATACCATATTTAAACACCCTTCCATTAATTAGATGGATGAAAGTGTTTTATGCTTAGAGTGGAGGCCTTCCATGACAGCTTCTAAGATGGATCCCAGTGATTTCCTACCTCCTTATATTCAAGCCCATTTTAATTCCATTCCCTTGAGGATGAACTGGACCTACTAGCATTTAGCAAATAGAATATGGTGAAATTAAAGAGATTTCAATTCTACAATCAAGTTTAAAAAACAACACTCTTGCTTCCTTTATCATTTCTCAACTGCTCACTCTGATGAGGCCAACCATAATGTTATGAACTGTGGCATGAAAATGTTCACATGTCAAAGAACTAAGGGAGGTCCCTGGTCAACACTGAGAAAAAGAACTGAGACCCTCAGTCCAGTAGCCTTAAAGGAACTGAATGTTGCCAACAGCCACATGAATGAGCTTGGCAGCAGATTCCACCTCTCCTCCCCATTCAAGCCTTCAAATAAGACATCAGCCTTGGCCAACATTTCAATTCAGCCCTATGAAAGAAATTGAACCAGAGGACTCAATTAAGCTGTGCTCAGATTCGTGATCCACAAAACTTGTAAAATAATAAATATTTCTTTCAAATCACTAAGTTTTCAGGGTAGTTTTTCTTTAATACAGAAATGGGTAACTAATACAACAGTTAAGATGGGCTAATGATCTGGCACTTCCACCCCAAAGCCCTTATTACCAAGTTAATGTTCAATATATCTGCAGCAGACTGAACTGATATGTGGTACCTGATGCAACCATGTGTAAGAGTAGTGGAACAGAAGACTGTTAGGTCAGGATCCATTTAGTGTGAAACCATTGTTTTTTTGAGAAAGAGTTCCTGATCATAGCGAAGCATATAACCACTGGACTTGAATGGCAGTGTGGACCAGAAGTTTTCCAATATTTCTAGCTAAGCACATCCAACAACATTTCATCAGAAACTAGTTCCAAACAGAACTCGAAGTCATAGTTACACACATATAGCTATGGTGCATCTTCACTCATTATATAAAGACTTTATAGTATATTGTCCAGTTGATGAAGATGAAAAACTGGAGCCTGATTTAAAGATGCCATCACACAACATAGTAGAACCAGCCAGACCCATTTTGCAGCAGTGTTAAAACTTTTCTCAGGGATTATCGGGTAACAAAGAAAAGAAATCTCATTAGCAGATCTTCAAAAACTATACCTTGTTTTTCACTTTGCCTCAACAGAGTAGATGGCCTCAAGTCAAGATATATACTGATTTTTAGTGACCAGTAGTCTGCTCATATATCTAATAAAGGAATAGTAATATGAGAGGACTTTGTGGCAAGAAGTTTTGGTGAAAGAATATGTGGCTAAAGAGCTAAGAATGGACTTAGAGCAGTTCTAGAAAATTGTTGGTTTTTGACAGATTAGATATTTAAACAAACAAAAAACCCCACAAATCTTTCACAAAGATGTCTTCAAAAGTGCTGGCTTAAAGTCTGAAAATATGTGGATCCTATGTGAATATGCAGCAGAATGTCACCATTGCAAAAAAAGCCTCTCCATAATCAGAAGGACAAAGAGAGCCTCTGTGGATGTCCATTAGCCTCCTTTCCCATTCAAGCCAGGGTTCATACAATGAGCTCAAGAAACAAAGTAGTTAAAGGGAAGACATGGGACAGATTCATGCATTTAGCCATATGAAAGTTTCCCTCACCAGGTTTGGCTTGGCTATTCCTCTTGCTGAGACCAACTCCAAATCCATTATATGACACCATGCATTAGTGAACCAGTCAGCTCTCTGGTAGTAGGTTGATTACATGTGACCCCTTCTATCACAAAGGGGGCAAAGATTTGTCTGCACCAAACAGACACTTAATCTAGATTTGAAGTTACTTTCCCTGCTGCTGTCAATATCATTCATCCATGAAATTACTCAATGCTTTATACTCTGCATCCAACCAAGAAGCCAATTCAAAATAAAGGAAGTAAACAGGGGGCTGTTTGTGAAAATCACTGGCCTTATTTTCTATCAATCAGCTGTAAGTGACTGTTTCCCTAAACAACAGCAAAGTCCATTGAAAGCTGGGGGACAGCACAGCTCAATGGTAAGAAGCTGTTTCTCCCATAATCTGTCACTGTCCCATACAAATAAACCCAGTGCCATGAACAAAGGAGTAATGGTAGAGGAGTTAAACATATCTGTCAGGATTATAGCTAATAGCCCACTTTGAAAATTTTAACTTCTCTGGGTTGTATCAGTCTAGAGGGTTTATTGCAAGGGAATAGGCCCGTACTCATGGTTTCATTAAATTGTAAGCTAAAAGCATAACCTGGTTTTATGAAACTCTTAATGTTAATGGAAAAAATATGAAAAAGGGATTTGGTTTTTTAATTATTGGATTTGACCTTCCAGAGCAAATATGATGGGTATTTAGGAATATCCAAGAAAAAGAAATGGTTCTTGCTGGCTGCCTTTTATTCTGCCATCACAATAGTCAAGGCTTTCTTTTCTTAAGATTGATAATTTTCCTTGTTCCTCCATGTGAGTAAAAGTGCAAAGTGAATTCAGGTAGAATATAGAAGGTATAATATAGAAGGTAGAATATAGAATATAGAAGTAGTAATTTATGACTATATTCCAGTTGCAAATCAAGGGCACTCACTGGTCTCTCTATAATTTCATAGCTGCCATAATAAATATATGATGTATTTTAATATAAATGTTTCTTTCACCCCTCTAACATACATAGGTTGTATTTATAAGGGGAAAAACTACTATTTTTCTCTAATGAATATAGAAAACTGAGATATGATCAAAACATATATAGAGGAAGAATAAGCATCACCAAGATATTTTGAGTTAGAAATTAGAGAAGAAATTAAGAGTCCTTTGGGCTGCAAGTAAAACCAAACTAAACTATATTTACTCAGTCACACACCTGAAAGTTCAGAAATAGAGCAGACTTTGCTTCATTTTCCTCAGCTATTTTCTCATTTCTTCTGTCTACATCAGCTTGCTACTTAGGTCGAAGCCAATGCCCTGGGCAGAATGGACAATGAATCTGGGCACAAAACACTCACAGTAAGAGACAATTACTTACTTCTTATCTCTCTTAAAAGCCAGAATTTTTTCCCAAGAAATCTCCAAAGTTGTTTCTCTCAAAACTCACTAGTCAGATTTAAGGTATAGGATTTATTCTAAACAATATCTGACAAGAGAGATGTTATCACACATAAACATTTGAATCTGTAACGGTCATTTGTGAAGTATATGTGTTTGTGAAGACAGAGTTAAAATACATGAAAGAAAATTGGGGTGATGTTTAAAAGGGCGAAAGGGAGGCGAATACTAAGTAGACCATCAACAACCTACACTACAACACAGACCATGTAACATAAAATTTGAATGCAGGAACTGGTAATAAAAATGTGTTATCTCCGGGCTGGGTGCGGTGGCTCATGCCTTGTAATCCCAGCACTTTGGGAGGCTGAGGCGAGATCACAAGGTCAGAAGATCGAGACCATCCTAGCTAACATGGTCAAACCCCTTCTCTACTAAAAATACAAAAAAATTAGCTGGGCATGGTGGCGGGCGCCAGTAGTCCCAGCTACTCAGAAGACTGAGGCAGGAGAATGGCGTGAACCCGGGAGGCAGAGCTTTCAGTGAGCCGAGATTGCGCCACTGCACTCCAGCCTGGGCTACAGAGTGAGACTCCGTCTCAAAAAAACAAACAAACAAACAACAACAACAACAAAAACTGTTGTCTCCTATTGGACAGAATGTGAGGGACTTTATGACAGTATTATGGAAATAGAAGGATCATACCAGAATCATATTAGTTCAGGCATCTTTGGATGTAGAGAATAATAGTTTCTTTGCATTGGCACAGGGGTGGATCTCTAAAGGCTCTATCTGTGCTACACGATTCTGTACCCTTGGTCACAGCTGTATCACATAATGGTAGACTTTTGACCCACTGGAACCCACGTAGATTCTTTCTCTAGAATTTCGTGTCTGAATAGAGTAAACCAAAGACCAGAGATCACCGAGGCTGTCATCCTCTTTGCAGTAACAGGGAAAAAGAGATCTACAAACTCCAGCTAGTAAGAATTTCAGAGCTTCCCTTATCCATGCCTCTCCTGCAGTTTGGTTGTGTAGCTTCCATTAATGCTGTGATCAAATCGAATCACCCAGTAAAACCTATTTTTTTTTTTGCTAAAGTTATCTGATTTCTGTTACTCACAACCTTATATACCATTAAACAACACAGGTATGCTGTCAGGTTGGAAATCACTGATACCGTTCAAACTTTTAAATTTAACAATGAAGAAAATGAATTCTAGAAAGTGTAAGTTGGTTCATACAAGGACATTCAGTTTCTTAGAAGTTAAACTGTAATTAGAACCCACATCCCCTAATTCTGCCCAAGGATATTTAGGGATAGATATAAAATTCTGACAACACAACCACAGCTTTACTTTAGGACTTTTTTAAAAGGAAGTTTCTACCAGTGGTTTGTAGGCACCCTGAGAGATTGCCGACCTTACAGCAAGTGCTATGACCCACTTCCTGACATTTTCTGGGATTTAGTAGCCTTCTCTTCTTCTACTACACACATTTTATTTTGAGGCTTCCACCCTTCTGCCATCAAAAGCTTTTCCCATTTTAACCTTAAGACATCTGAGCAACAACAAAAAAAAAAAGTTACTGATTGTAAACCACATGGGTGCGCCTCTTTTATGGTATAGTCTTGCAATGTGTTATAACAATAACTGTCTGTTTTTTTTTCAGATATAGTGATAAAAGAAGCCTGAAAATACCCTTAAAGGTAAGCATAACACAATAAAAAAGGGAAATGAAGAGTATAGCATGGGCATACATTTTTTACATTGTTTAGTAAAATAATCAGACTAATAGGTCTTAAAATGGAGGTTCAGTCCTGAATTATTAGCAGTTTGGATTCTGATGGCATGTTGACCTTCAATCAATTTGTTTTATTTCCTTGAAATAACAGTGTCTGATCTTTGTCAGATCTCATTCAGTTCTGTTCGCCTTGGCCTAAAAATATGTCAAACTTTTAAGAAATGTAGTAAGAATGTTGATGTCCGTTGTTCTTTTAGATTAAAGAATTTGAAAAAAAGTTGATGAAGTTGATGTTCTTAATCTATGATCCCATTTACCACCAAGGACACACATTTAAAAACATAAGTTGGCCGGGCACAGTGGCTCACACCTGTAATCCCAGCACTTTGGGAGGCCAAGGTGGGTGGATCACCTGACGTCGGGAATTCGAGACTCCATCTCTATTAAAAATAAATATATATACAAAAAAAAAAATTAGCCAGGTATGGTGATGCATGCCTGTAATCCCAGCTACGCAGGAGGCTGAGGCAGGAGAATTGCTTGAACCCAGGAGGCGGAGGTTGTGGTGAACCGAGATCACGCTATTATACTCCAGCCTGGGCAACAAGAGTGAAACTGTCAAAAAAAAACCAACCAACCAAAAAACAAAAAAAACAAAAAAAACAAAAACACATAAGTTAAACTGTCTCAAAAGTACCAATATGATGTGTATTTCATAGGTCAATCATGTATTTTGTAGGTCAAAAATATTTCCATTATTTGGAAAATGGAAATGAAAAGGAAATACAATAAAATATACTAATAAAGCAATAAAGCTCTAAGAACTGTGGAGAAAACAGTTGATCTATAAAACATTTTAAGGATTTCAAGTAGTATTTAACTTCATCTAATAGATACAAGCGAGACAAGGGGATTAATGTTCATGTGATCAGCAGCTGCCATCTAGATTACAAAGGGTCTTTGTCACATCCAGACATGAATAGGTACCAATTTATCTTCAGCTGGTATTCTTATGTCTTAAGCACCCACCTCTCACCTCTCTGTGCCCTAGAAGTCACTTCTAAATATCTGACTATTCAGGGCTACTGCTCTACTATATCTCAATTTTAAGCAATTTTCTTCATATACCTCTGATTATTGGTATTTCCTCTTGTCAACAGTAAGAGTTGGATTGGAATTAAGCTGGTAGAGAACTTCAAGCCAATGAGTTAACTGGCAAAGGTAAATTTCTGCATCCCCCAGTTCTAATGGAACGCCCATTTTTACAGGTAGTTCCCAGCGTAGTGCTTCAATTCAAACAGTGTTTGAGATGATGGAAAGTTTTGGTCCTCAGAAGGTTCAAAAGTGGGCCCACAGTTCTTGACTCTCCTCTGGTGACATACTGTGCTTCTGAGAAGCTTTGTGTGATTTATGAGAATGAATGAGGGGTAGCCCAATCAGAGCCTGACATACAGGGTGAAGCCTATATTGATGGAAGTTTAGTTCAGTCCTTGTGTATACCACGTTATCAACACCCTTATGTCTTCATCTTCAGATAAAATAGGCAACAGATTAGTTGAATCTTTAAGGAAGCACTAGCCCTTTCTTAGATTCTTAAATTGTGGCAGCAAAAAGGGCAAACACTTGTCTACCTCCTATGATTCAGCAAAGAATTGATTTGTGATTCCTGAGCAATACGCAGAGAACATTTCCTACAAGAATTTGGTAGGGGGAAAAAAGGTGTTTTATTAATGTGGTTGAACACTGATTGAGCTTGATCAACAATACAGAACAATCTGCTTTCTAGGTAATGGTCAGAGAAAATGGCTCCAGGCTCTGCGCCTGTCTGTGTTCTTAGTACATCCTCTGGAGCAGATCATGTTCTCAGTCAAGGGAATTTAAAGAGTCATAGGCAATAACTCTGACAACTCACAATAAATCTCTGTGATTTGTACCACTGCTCAGGAAGTTAGGACCATGTGCCCTTTTAACCAATCCCTGTTTTAAATTCCAGTTCTAAGGACGGGATGCCTGTCCTATTTTCCCTGTTTCTGTCTTAATTCCCTGGATTTTCATTGCAGTAGATTTAGTAGATCAGGGGTGATAAACCCCAACTCAGAGACAAAATCTAGACCATCACTTGTTTTTGTAAAGAAAATTTTGTTAAACAGTCATGTTCACTTGTTTATGGATTGTCTGTGGCTACTATTACCTTACAATGGCAGAACTGAGTATTTACAGTGACTACGTGGCCTGCAAAGCTAAAAATACTTACTGGCCCTTTACACAAAACGTTTCCTAATCCCTGACCAAAACACTGTTTCCAGTTCCCCTAACATCCATCCCAAAGTTTTTATCTTAACTCTATGACTTCATCTTTCTGATGTCTGCCCAAATAGCTTCCCTAATTTCTTTGAATTATTTCTGCTTTATATAATTTTTAATACTTACATTCAAATAATTTTAGATCTACAGAAAAGTTGTAAGAATAGTACAACGTTCTTATACACCTGTACTCAATCTCTTTTCACACCTTTATTACAACTATTAAAGAAATATTGATACATTTTTTTTTTTTTTTTTGAGACGGAGTCTCACTGTCACCCAGGCTGGAGTGCAGTGGCCCGATCTCAGCTCACTGCAAGCTCCGCCTCCCGGGTTCACGCCATTCTCCCGCCTCAGCCTCCCAGTAGCTGGGACTACAGGCGCCCGCCACCACGCCCGGCTAGTTTTTTGTATTTTTAGTAGAGACGGGGTTTCACCATGTTAGCCAGGATGGTCTCGATCTCCTGACCTCGTGATCCACCCGCCTCAGCCTCCCAAAGTGCTGGGATTACAGGCTTGAGCCACCGCGCCCGGCTTGATACATTATTAAGTACTGCACATACTTTATTCATATTGTCTTAAGTTTTTGGCTAACATCCTTTTTCTTTTCCAGAATTTCATTGAGGACACTATGTCACATTTAGTTTTCATATCTTTTCAGGTTCCTTTAGACTGTAATTGTTTCTAAGATTTACGTGGTTTTAATAATTCTTACTTTGTGATGAACTTCAAGTTTGGAGGACTATTGGTCATGCATGTTGTAAAATATTTTTAAATCTAGGTTGTCTTATGTTTTTCTCACGGTTAGACAAGGGTTAAGAGGAAGGCCACTGCTCTGGTTTAAATGTGTCCCCTCCAAAATTCACGTGTTGAAACTTAATGGCTGATACTAATTAAAACGCACGGCCTCTAAGACTTTAGACCATGACAGTTCCTCCCTTCCTGAATAAAGTCCTTATACTACAGGCTTCATCTAGATTTAGCCCCTTTTCAACATTTCTGTACCTTCTGTCATGTGAAGAAACTATTCTTCTCTTCTGGAAGATCAGCAATGTACCAATTTGGAAGCAGAAGCCCTCAGCAGACAACAACCTGCCAATGCCTTGACTCAGACTTCTCTGGCTCCAGAAAACAAACAAACAAAAAAACTCTTTTCTTTGTAAATTAATCTGTGGTATTTCACCACAATAATGTGTCTGGAATTGGTGAGTTCTTGGTCTCACCACACCGCAGACCCAGTGCAGTGAGCGCTGCAGTTCTTAAAGATGGTGCGTCCTCAGTTTGCTCCTTCAGATGGTTCACACGTATCCACAGTTTCTTCTTTCTGGTGGGTTCCCGGCCTGGCTGATTTTAGGAGCGAAGTTGCAGACCTTCCCGGTGTGTGTTATAGCTCTTAAAGGCAATGCGTCTAGAGTTGTTTATTCTTCCCGGTGGGTTCCTGGTCTTGCTCACTTCAGGAGTGAAACTGCAGACCTTAATGGTGAGTGGTACAGCTCATAAAGGTGATACAGCTCATAAAGCTGCTCGAACCTAAAGACTAAGCAGCAGCAAGGCTTACTGCAAACAGCAAACAAAACAAAATCTCAGCACCTTTTTGCCACTGGTTGGCTGGCTCTGGCAGCTTGCTTTTATTCCCTTATCTGGCCCCACCCACATCCTGCTGATTGGCCCATTTTACAGAGAGTGTGATTGGTCCGGTTTACAGAGAGCTGATAGGACCATTTTTACAGGGTGCTGATTGGTGCATTTACAATCCCTGAGCTAGTCACAGTGCTGGACAGAAAAGTTCTCCAAGTCCCCACTAGGTTAGCTAAATAGAGAGTACTGATTGGTGTATTTACTAAACCTTGAGCTAGACACAGAGTACCGATTGGTGCATTTACAAACCCTGAGCTAGACACAGAGTGCTCATTGGTGCATTTACATCCCTTAGCTGGACATAAATGTTCTCCAAGTCCCCACTAGATGTAGAAGCCCAGCTGGCTTCACTTAGTTGATCCTGCAAGGGTGCTGCAGGCAGAGCTGCCGGCCAGTCCGGAGCATGCACCCGCACTGTTCAGCTCCCGGGCGGTTGATGGGACCAAGAGAGTTGCGGAGCAGGGGGCTGCGCTCCTCGCGGAGACTCGGGCTGCTGGTCTTGAGCCCTGCCCCGCGGGGAGGCAGCTGAGAGCCAGCGAGCGGGGTACATGCGGGCCAGCAGTGTTGGGGCTCCCAGCGCAACCCCGCAGCGGCTGGCCCGAGTGCTAAGCACCTCACTGCCCTGGGCGGGGGGCGCCGGCTGGTCGCTCTCAGTGCGGGCCCGCGGGGCCTGCGCCAGCGCCCACCGGAACTCACGCTGGTCTGGGAGCGCCGCGTGGAGCCCCGGTTACCGCCCACGCCTCTCCCTCCATACATCCCAGCAAGCAGAGGGAGCCGGCTGCGGCCTCGGCGAGCGCAGAGAGGGGCTCCCACAGTGCAGTGGGGGGCTGAAGGGCTCCTCAAACTCCGCCAGAGTGGACGCAGAGGCCGAGGAGTCTCTGAGAGTGAGGGCTGCTAGCACATTGTCACCTCTCAGCAGCACAGACGGATGAAGACAACCACAGAGGTAAGTGCGTTCTCGTCAAATCACAACAATTGTGTATGCAATCAACATGACTTACCCCTCTTGATGTTGATCTTCATTACTTGGATGAGCTAGTGTTTGCCAGTTTCTTCACTGTAAAGTTATGCTTCCCCATTCCATGCTGTACTCTTTAGAAGGAAATCATTATGCACCATGCTTTGCTTTTTTATCAGCTCTGTAGCCACATACTATTTTTATACTTTGTCACTTCCAAAACCTTAACTGGTTTTTTGCTAATCCTGCAGAGGTTTGTGTTTATTTTCTGTCACCATACACTCGATACCATGCACTACCATCTCACGGGCCTCTGGCTCACTGGTAAGTGCCTGTGTCAGTATGGTTTTCCCATTCTGCTGGAGCTCTTCACTTTACATATGCTATTTTTCTCTGCTTTAAATTATGATCTTGCCAATCAAAGTTAATTATAGCAAAATAGATTGAGGTATGAAAGTTGAAAGATAGGAAAGAATATGTATGAATTATTACCACTAAAACTTATGACATGAAAAAATCTGATAGTAATTCCAAATATGTTGAGTTGGTGGAGATAGAAGGACATTAAAATTACTGTATTTAGCAAGCACATGAAAGCATATGACTGAAAGCTGATGAGAAAATAAGATTTGTACAGTTCTTGAGAAAAGATAGGTTCCTGGGTAAGATAATGGATATTAGTAGTGTATAATTACATACGAAATATAGCACAGGCATATAATTATCTAATTTCAGAAAAGGTAAAGATTTAACACAACTTACAGCACATTGGGACAACAGATACCATAAGGACTCATAAAGAAGAGCATGAGGGAATATATCACAAAAACATGCATTTTAACCAATTCACAACTGCAAGTTTATTGTAAAAAATAAAAAAAGTGAAGATAAGTGAGGAATCTACTGAAATAAGAAACCTACTTGCTTGTGGATGTATTAGAATATAAGATAAGCTTCATGAAAATCATGTTAGGGTTCAAGTAACTGCTTTTAAGAACTGGAGATCATAACAATCCAGGAAAGCATTTTAGCTGCTACTGAGCTGGTTGGAAATAAAAGTACAGCCTGCCCTTGGATGTATTCACAGAAATGGTAATGTTTATTAGTATGTGAGAGTCAGCCATTAGGTGTTACTACCTTAATCTGGATCAAAATGCATAACAAATAATTGAATTAGGTGTTAGTTTTTCAAGTTAAACAAAAATTTCCGAATTTAATCTCCAACCAATTTGAGATTCGCTAACAATTTCCTTTTTGGTAGCTCAAGTCCATTAATTCAAACTTCCAGCATACAAAGCATCTCAGTTTTAGTAACTACATTTTTTTTTTTCTCAAGAGTGTTTGTTAGTTTTGTGTGAATTTCTATTTAGAAAAACAGCAAATTATGTTGATAAATACTGCAGTTAAGTGTGTTGAGGATTCCAGCTGTGTGTTTTCTCATCTATGAAGAGGTTTGGGAGGGAAAGTTAACCTTGTTCTTTCTGTTTTTTGTGAAGTGAAGCTCTCGCCTTTGGGATAGGTGATAATTAGAACGAAGAGTGGGACATTTAACCAAAACATCTGACTGCATAATTAGATAGACTTAGTTTTATTCAGATTGCACAAAGAATGCTTCAGGCTTCCTGACAGCAGTGGGCAGACTCCTCAAGCTTCCCTTGGAGAAGTTCTTAGGTAGGAGCCTTGCCTGAGAAAGGACTGCAGAGTGGGCTTCACCTATGCTGATGGCATGGGGGTCATGCAATGCCTGGGAAGGAAGGATATGGCTTGCCTTTCTGTCAGATTTTGTTTTCGTCTTCTGGCTTTGTCTCTGAATACATCTAGATTTCTTTTTTGTTCCATGAAACACACTGTTTTAAACAAGAACTCAGAGTGGAAATCTAAGGCTATAATTTGCTTTAGTGAAATATACAAGATGAATGCCTAAAGTATTTCCTCAGAGGCAAGTCTAAATTCTGCCTAAAATATTAGAAACAATGATTGGTACACATTATTTACCCATCTGACTTAACTTTATTTAAAAAGGTACATTGATACATACATTTAAATATTTTATATTGACCGAATATTCACAATCTATGCTTACAGTTTTATTAATATAATATATCTTTCACTGGTCTTTTAATTCTTAACTTCCACTGCCTTTAACTTCTGTATTATTGGCACATTTTATAGCTCTAGCTTTAGGGTCATGGTGTTCTCATAATTACCTAGGTCATCAATTCTTTATTGATTGAGAAATAAGAGTATTGAACTACTCGTCATTCTTGTAAACACCATGTTTCTTGGATTAATTTCAACTGATTTTTCATCAGACTATAAAAAGTATACTAGATTGAAATGGTAATTCTCAAGCAAAATCATTCATTTATCATCATCTGTTTAAGAATTTGAAATACAAATCATGAGGATACAAAGACACATACTTTATCTTAGTCTAAAAACCTTAGCTATGTTTTCATTTGCATATGTTTTATTCCACCCACCTCTCCTCCCTCTACATCTCCTCCCCACCAATAGATTAATGATGCCATAATATGTATGCCTATACTTAGAATAGTGTTGCTGTGATGGATGGACCCAGAAATGTACTGCACAGATTCTGACTTAAAAGAATTGCTTGTTACCTAAACTACTGGAAGACTTGTCAGCCCCTTTAGGGATTACCAAAGCTGTGGAAAGTATGATCACCTTGCCCAAGGATGATCCACATCCAATGGCTGACTGAGGCCAGGTTATAAAGGCCTGATCATTTTGGCCTAGTGTGGCATAACACTGATGAATTGTTTTTGCTCCTGCAGTTCCCAGCTGACTATGGAGAAAGCCAAGATGCACTGTGTCCTGTATCACAGCTCTACTACTCCCATTTAATATTTCCTCTCCTTTTCCTCTCTCTCCCTACCACTGAACTCCATCTGAGTCTGCTTTCAGAATCTACAAGCGCCTTGCTGGTATCCAGCAAGGTAATAAATAGGCCTTTCCAAACAAGCAGTCCAGTGCTAGCTGGTAGCTGCACTACGTAGAGATCTTACGTAGTACACTCCTTGCAGCTAGAACTACATATATCTTATGCACGTTGAAAAATAGTGACAATTCTAACATTCCCTTAAGATTTGTAGCACTTAAAAGATGACAACAAAGACAAAAGATGTGGCAGTGTTGTATAGAGGCAGAGCAGTAATTTATAATTCTTAACAAAAGAATGAAGTTAAAACTAAAATTATTTTATTCCTTTGCTGTGATAAAAATAATGTTTCAAATATTGGCATAAAACAAAAGGTGCCTAAGTACCATAGAATGGTGAGAAGGTAGATGTGGTCATTGAGGACTTCTCTGTACAGGTGATGATTTAAGGAGTTGAAATAAAAATGAGGTAAGACTATCAAGCAGTAGGAAACAGCTACTTACTTCATCACTGTTAAAGAGTCAACACATTAATCTTGTAAAGACCTGGGGAAGGGGTCTCCTGTTTATGTTAGCATCACCTGAAGTTTGAAACCAGCACCTAAAGGATTTCTTGAATTAAACTAGGCCTCAGGGATCCATTTAGAATTAAAATGGGAGGAAAAAATTTTCTAAGTACAATCGTTTCAGATTCCCTTCTAATGAGAAGACTAAAGTGAAATTCACTACCAAAGTTGGAGAATGAAGAGATGTGTGACAAGAAATAACCTGGCCATTCCAGATACATCCTCTGAGGCTTGGTTGGTCCACAAGGGCAATGATTGCAGTATACAGAGGGGACTAAAAAGTTACAGGAAGGACGATAGAGTTTCAGACTTTCACCAGGAAACAATTTAATTAAAAAAATGAAAATTGTATTTATAATTGTTCAATGAATATTAATGAAGAACATTTGCATGGCTGTAAATTCCAGAGATATACAATTATAACAATAATAAACCATTTATTCTAAACCTGAGAATGACAATTTATGTGAAAGTACTTTATAAATTTAAAGAAAAACAAAATGTTACTTAGCACCAACACACTCAACTAATATATTGCATAGTGCGTGAAACTACCGGAAACATTATCATTTTTATTAATAGTAGTATGAAAAAGTCTCTTTGTCTTTGGTATACATCAGTTTTATATGCAGTAATAAATATTATAATTAGGTATATATAAATACACATTTGTATGTGTACACATTGATTTCTGAATCAATATTTCATAGGTAAGGCACAATCATACTTCTGGTTAATTTCAAAAAAGAAATGATGTTTTCAGACGTTCATTATAAGAAATGTAGTCAAGAGTGATGGTGTATTTTATTATCTAATATTGTAGGGAAAGCTATCAATTTACCACTGGCTTTTATAGTTGCTAAAGCATGAGGGACCTCTGATTATTTAGGAACTCAATGTCGTATTCCACATTCTCTTCAGAAAAAGTAATCTCAGTCGATCGCCTATCAAGCTTCTGTCCAAAACTCACAAGAAAGAGGAAATATTTATGGAAACTTGACAGATTTTCAGTCTATTCATTTTATCTTTAAATGAAGCTGGGTTCCTTTGAGGAAACTTACAAGTATCTTATTATTTGATTTTCTTGTCTAGTTACAATGGCCTTTCATAGCAAGGATAATATTTAAAAAGTAGTACTGTAAGGTATTCTATTATGTCTTTTTCTGTTTTGTTTTTTCATTTTTAAACACTTGGTCTTCGATCAAAGTAGTTACAAAATATGATTAGAGCTATAAACCTGCTCCCCAGAAAAGAAAAAAAAAATCTATAAAAATGTGTAATTATGCACGCTTCCTTTTACATTTACTTTAACTATACACAGACTCCCCTGATAATCATTCGTGGACTTTAAGGGCAGAGATAGCAAGTTGAAACCTTCTATAGTAGTTCACACTAATTCTAGTGTTTTTTTTTCTTTAAGCCTCTTGCTGGCTGTTGGTTTCAGCTAATATTTTACTGTGAGTTTATTAGGAGTTTTGTACAAGATATTGAATTTCCTCACAGGACATTTTACAAATTACTCAGATAATTTTCTCATTAGATATATTAATATAGTGTTTTTAAAAAACATATTTTTTCTCATACGAGAACATTTTTGTATCCTCAAACTAAACCTACTCTGTCTACTTTTATTTACTGCTGGATTTTAAGGGTTCTCTAATATAAACACTCTCCCAAAAGAAGGCCTCTCACTACCTCCAGTTTTAAACGTTATTCTGAAAGTGTAGCAATGCAGTAATACTTCAATAATGAAAACAAAACATATAAATTTGTAGAATACATTTTGGTGACACAGATATTAAAAAATTTCACTGTTGCTAAAGATATGATAGTTTCTCCAGAGAATAATCTAAACAACAATTTAAATAAAAAATTTCAATAAAGTGGCCAATTATAAACAAAGTATACAAAACCAGTGTCATATGCTTTGGTTGTGCCCTCATTCAACTCTCTACTTGAATTGTATCTCCCAGAATTCCCACGTGTTGTTGGAGGCACCTAGGGGGAGGTAATTGAAACATGGGAGCTGGTCTTCCTCATGCCATTCTCATGATAGTGAGTAAGGCTCACGAGATCTGATGTGTTTATCAGGGCTTTCTGCTTTTGTCTTCCTCATTTTCTCTTGCTGCTACCGTGTAAGGAAGTGTCTTTGCCTCCCACCGTGATTCTGAGATCTCCCCAGCCATGTGAAACTGATTAAACCTCTTTTTCTTCCCAGTCTTGGGTATGTCTTTATCAGTAGCATGAAAACGGACTAATACACAGTGTTTCCTACATGTTAACAACAATTACTTGACAATATAGTGAAGTAAAGTTTCTATTCACAAAAATAAGTAACTTCTATTGCTTAATAAGAATTATACAAAAAGAAATGGATGGCATTTTAAGAGTTGCATAAGTGAAAGGAACATGTTTTTGTATAGTAGATGCCAAATGATTCTAAGATGAATTTAGTGACTACATAAAAGAGATTGTGTTGGAACTTCATACAATAATTTTATCAGAGTAAATTATAAAGGTAGTAATGTAATGGGATTTGTGTTATTAGATGTTACAGTGTTTCAGAAAATTAAAGTGTAAGAAATATGCAATTTTTACAAAATAAACAAATAGAATAGAAAGTCCACAAGCAGATCCATATATGTATAACATATTTATTAGTAAAATGAACGTGTAATTCTTTGTCAAGGCTATAATTTAAAAAAAATGTAAAAAATGCAAATTTAGATTTTCATATAACATATTACCCAAAAATAAGTTCTATATGAATAAAGATGTAAATAAAATAACAAGGCAAAACACTAAAAAAAATTTTGTGCTCTTTTTCTGGGTAGATAACGTCTTTGTAGTAATAAATGTAAAGGTAGAAACAAACAAAAATTTTACTGGATTTTAGTACCTAAAATTTTAGAACATTTGTATATCGAAATTACCTTAAAACAAACTGGGAAAATGGCAGCATTTATTACAAACATCTAATATAAATATGTAAAAAATTGTTTAAAAGTAAGTTGAAGGACAAAATGACTTTAATAAAAGAAATAATCTAAGCACATAAAAGACAATTCACAAATAAAACTGAAAGGACAATTAAAAATGTTTCAAATATTTACAAAAAGTAGCAATCATAAAAATATACATTTAAAAAATAAGATTATATTCTTCTATCATTAGCTAATAAAGAAAAGAATGGTGAAATCTAGCATCAGGGATAAATTGGATTAATACTCACTCTAGACCACTGCCAAGAGAATAATTTAAATATATATCTAGTCATTTATTTATATGTATCCAAAATTACCTTTAATAAGTGAATATGCTAATGTTCCATTATTAGTATCTCAGCCATTTGTAACCAAGTTCAAAAATTTGAGCTTAATTGTATTCTTTAAATTTTTCTTCAATAAATATTTTAGTAGTATAACAGAAAGAAAAATTAATATTAGCTTGGACAACATGGTGAAACCCCATCTCTGCAATAAATGCAAAAATTAGCCAAGCTTCGTGGCAGGTTCCTGTAATCTCAGCTACTCAGGAGACTGTGGTAAAAGAATCAGCTGAGCTTGAGAGGTTGAGGCTTAAGTGAGTTGTGTTTACGCTACTGCACTCCAGCCTGGGTGACAGAGCAAGACCCTGTCTCAAAAAAAAAAAAAAAAAAATATATATATATATATATTTAAAATATATATATAAATATACACATATATAAATATATATAAATATATATATATAAATATATAAGGTATCCATCCCCTCCCATCGAAGTATCAAATTGAAACTGAGGTTTAACACTTCTTTGCACTTGAATTAATGGATTGTACTTCGAGGTAATAAGCAGACTCCTCAGAACTTATTTCCAAGTTTTAAAATCACACCACTGTTAGCAAACTTCCTTCATCTCCAAGATGGCTGGTCAAGTTACTGCTAAGAACTGTGCCATGATCCCCACTCAATAGAGGGAAATGAAAGATGATAAAGGACTTTGCAGAAGAAACACCTGAACCAAAAAAGGTAGTCCTGCTTCTAAGAATCTAGAATTAAAATAAGCACACTGGTAAATAAAATATGCTTTAGTTCTTTTGGCAATGAGAAGCAAATGAATCACTGTCTGACAAAAGACATACGTAATGATAGTCATAGGAGGCAGACAAATTCTTAGGCAGACAGGGACGGGTACTCAGTGAAACTCAACCTTCAAGCCAAGGACAGCCTAAAGCCTGAAAACCAAGCTACAAATTCAGGATAAAATTCATGGACCAGATTGAGAACTTACATTCCTGTTTGGTGCACTCTGTCCTGATTGGTCCTTATCCTTCACATTTTACATATACCTACCTTCCCCGAGTTGGTTTTTTACACTGTCATCCTGAATGGGGCTTACACTGTCTTTCTGAATGGTGCTTTTTCCAAGCCTACCCAAACCAATCAGCATGCCCTTCCTCATGCCAAGCCCATAAAAGCCCCTGGACTCAACCTCATTGCTGGCAACCTACTTTCGGGTCACTGCTAAGAGCTTTTCTGTCCATCAATAAGTTCTACTCTGCCTTACCCACTCTCTGGTGTCTGCATATCTCATTCCTCTTAGTTGCAGGACGAAAATTCGGAACTCACTGAGCTACAAGAGTAAAAGAACTTAACATTCCTACTTGCCAAACTACAAGAGTAAAAGAGCTATAGCAGTAGCTGGTCATGTCCAAATGGTTTGTCAATCTATGAGAGGAGATACTGTAGTTAATAAACCAGCAGAAAGATAATGCATATTGGTCCAGAATTTTCGAGAACAGATTGGGTCTCTTTTGGTTGGAACTGCTCATTCATGGATCCACTGGAAACAAATAAATTGTACTTTCCCTGTAGGGTAGACCATGAAAGGGTATTATTTTTATTCATGTATTGATATATTGGCTCATTTATTATGTATTGAGGATTATCTAAATACCTAACACTGGACCAGCAACTATAGAAATTTTAAAATATATATATCAGAAATTACTTCTAGAAACTAAAAGCATTACTCAACATTAATGTATCAAATTTCATTCCTGATCATTGTACTAATGACTCCCTTCTCTAAAAGATTCAGTTAACACATAGGATTCATTTTATGTTTCTCTGATACAAGGCAGTACAAATAAACATTCAGATGAATCCATTAAATTCAGCATCCGGCAAGAAAGACACCTTTTGTTCAAACAACCCTTCTGATTGCTCCCTTGTGCCTCCCACTGCCTTATGATATATTCCCGCAGTTGTCTCTGGCTCCAGGTTACGGCTTTGCATCCTCCATCCTTGATTCAAGTAAGTAAACACCATCCTCCTAAGCTACATTCTTAACTAGTTCTGTTAAGTTCTATGCTGTTGAGTTTAACTAATGCCTCCCTAAAAATAAACTGCAGTTGAAAAACATAATAAATCTAGTTTTTAAAATCAAGTTAACACATTCCAGCAATTGAGTAGATACAATCAATTATGTCACTTAGCCTGACAAAAATCTCAGGATCAACTGATTCAGTGGCTCATATATTAACATCAGAATGAACTGTCATTCCTTATTTATGACTTTTCTGTTGACAAGCCACTTAATTTTGTTACATATTACAGTAAAAAACAATCACATTATTAAAAAAGTATTTTTCTGAAGTGAAGAGAGAATAAAATTTGACAAAGACACTCGTGAAAAATCTGACACAACCGTACAAGTAATTATTCTTGTTACCTTTTGTTTTCATTAATTTACCCTATACCTTTTTCTCTGACTTTTGGCAATTAAGATATATTTCTCTTATATATTTTTGATTTTAATAAGAAAGTAGATTGTGTGTGTGTGTGTGTGTGTGTGTATTTTAGCACCTGAGGTTTTAATACAAACACAAGCTGTGTTTTTCAATAATGTTTTTAAATTAAGTGTTGGACTATAAAATATATGGGAAAGTTATTTATTATGAGGGACAACACTTATTTCCTACTTCCCATGTTTCCAAATAGATGCTAAGATGATCTGTATCTTATACACTTCTCACACCTCCTCACAGAAAATAGTGAATAAGCAAACACTTAAAGTCTACCTGTCTGCTTCCATTTCTCTGTCAATTGGTTCCAAACTTGGGCAAAAAATTAGACACAATATCTGTCGATGTCTTATCACCTCGACAGTGTTAATAAACTATTTGTTGACTACTAATAAATAGATAATAAATTATTTGTTGACTACTAATAAACTTATTTGTTGACTACTCATTCCCTGACCAACTGGAGCTAATGATCTCTAGTTTTATATAGGAACAGCTCTGTGTAACTTCAGAACTATAAAGATGCATCCAGACAGGACACAAAATATCTGATATTCTATTGAATAATATTCTTATTGATTATTTTCAATTAGTGCCTTCCCCACACTATTAACTCACAGCATATTGTGCAATTTTTTTCTTCATTTTTCTGCAGAGATATCTAGAACAACAAAACGAGTCTTAGCTTTAGACATATATTTTGTTTGCATTTTAAAAATTTCAATGGGCTAATATTAATGCATAACTCCTTAATAAACCCAAGTTTATTTCAGTCTACAATCCAGTTTTTTCTTCAGTTAGAACACAGTTACCTGGTTTTGTCAATGACACAAATATAGAAAATAAAGCATATGGAAATTCTCAGCATATTTACTTGACACCAATTTTACTGAGTGACACTATCTATGAGGTTGTTCAGCATGGAAAAATATAAAACATTTCGTAATGGCTAAAGTAAGTTTTTACCCTAAAATGATTCTTTTGCTATTTAGAGCACATCCTAAGACAAGCAGTTTTCTCTGTCATTATGTTTCTGTTTGCCACTCTTTATTTTAAGTAGAATCACATCTTTTATGAATATGAAACTGGTTCAAGTGTAAGACAATTGAGCTCAAAAAGTCCTGTCAATTGCAGTCCTCAAACTTACTTTTCTTACAAAAAGAAACCAATTTATATCTAAAAGAAATACCATTTCCTCTCACAACAAACTATGCAAGGTTAACCCTGCTGAATAAAGACAGAAAATACCAGATGAAATCAGCTATTTGGACTTAAAGAGTTATCAGAAGCAGTACAGGAAGTTTAGCACATAGGAAAGAGTAGTAACAGGTTTTTTTGTTTTTTTTTTTTAAACAAGGGATGCAATAATTTTTTTTTTTTCTAAAATGCTTAGTTTTTAAAAATTCTATCACAATTCATAAGCCACAACTGTTAAAATTGGTGAATAGTATATCTGATATTCTATTGATAGATAGCTGATAAGTCTGTCACAAATAAAAGGATAGATAGAAAGATGCTCAGAGATAGATAAGTAGGTCGAGATATTTTATTGATATGTCTCTGTACATGTTATTTTAAATAGAGTATTCAGTTGCACTTAACAAGAAAAACTTGCAGTGAATCTCAAGTAAAATTTAATGGTTTACTAATTCGTTTTTCAAATGTCTTTTTCTCAAAACATAATATTTCTTTAAAAATTGGGAAGATACTTTTTAAAACATTAGGAGAGTGAAGTTACTTTTTGTAACAGCTCATTAGACATTTACAAAGAAAATCACTTTCTCGTAGAAGCCTTCTCAAGCACTCTGATATATCTCTTACTCCCATGTTTGTTGCTGTCTCATTATCCTGATTTAATTCCTTTAAGGCCTTTATCACTAAAGGGATTATTTATTTACATCTTTATAGTGCTTTCTGTCTTTATTCACTGGAATGTAATACTCCTGAAAACAACAACTTTATAGTACCATTTTTAGATGCAAGTATTTGTTGACTGAGTACCATGAAAGATGAGATAACTGGTACTCACATACTTCCTCTCACCTCTCCTCCCCTCCTGCCAAAAATTATTATTACATTACTATTTTTACATTGTCAAGATATACTACAACTATATTTTGTTCCATTATCTTAATTCCCACATGTATTTAGTCTTAATTCTGTGTGTAAATTAGTTAAGCGCTCACCATCATTCTCCTTGCCTCTATTCCCATTTTCAGGTGTTGGCATTCTGATTCAACACTGAATCAGTTGCATTTGGCCACTGAGAAGATTTTCCAAGATGAGTGACTGAATGTTATTTCCCTGAGTTCTGATTTTTGAGGCTGTCTGTCCATTGCCCTCATATTTGAAACTCATATCAACTGGATATATTATTATTGAGTCACCTTTATTTCCTGCACAATTGTACCTGCATCTTTTTTTTCTCTTTTGGACTTTATCTCACAGTAGAGAAGTGTGTATCAGTCAAAATCCTTCACCCTTATATATTATGTGTCTTTGTACTTGAAGATGTGAGCATTTCTCTCTTGCCCTAGAAATTTAATAATTTGCCAGACCATGTATTAATGTTGATCATTCCAGATTGTTTTTTTCAAGCACTCAGTACTCTTCTTCTTCAGATTATTATTTTTTGCTTTATTTCAAAAGAACTTTTCTTCATGACAACTTCGAATCCATTTTTTTTCTGTCACATTTTAGTTGGCTTCTTCTCTACTTCAAGAAAACACACCGCAGTTACATCTGCTCCTTTCACCTCTCTTCACATTAAGTTTCTGTCACTTTGTTTCCAACTACATGTCATCTATGATTTGTCAAGCTTTTCCCATACATTATATGGGAGAGAGTCATTAAACAACACACAAATAAATATGAAATTACAACTTTTACTTATCAAATTTGCAATTTGATAAAGTAGCAGAAAAGACAAATTTGCAATTTGATAAGTGCTGTAAAGGAAAAAATTCAATGTCTTGATGGAATTATAGGGGCCCCAATTTATATCAGGCAGTCAAGAAAGAGCTATCAGAAGTGATATTTAAGCTGTGACACAAAGGCTGAGTCAGAGTTCTTCAGATGAAGAATTAGGAGAGAATCATTTCATTCAGCAAGAATAGTATGTGTAAACTCTTCCCCTACACTGAGAAAGCTCATGACATGCTTGAAGAACTAAAAGATAGCCATGATAGTTGAAGTGCAGTGAATGCCAGGAATAAGTAAAATAATTTGAAAGGACTTTTGAGAGATAGGGAATGTCATGTAGGGCACTGAAAAGGGTTCTAATTTTAATCTATATCTGATTATAGTCCAATCAAGGGTTTGTTTAAAAGGAGGGATATGAGGAACGTGTAATAATATAATATCACTTTGGCAATTTGTGGAATTTGAGGAGTAGGACAGAAGAGTGAATGAATAGACTAATAGTGGTTATATTCTGGCTAAGAGTTGGTCATGTTTGCATGATGCTGAGAGCAATGGACATTAAAAGAAATGGATACATTTTAAGATACCTTTTGCAGTTAGAATTGACAAGATTTTCTAATGAGTTAAGTGTTGTGTATGTGAAAAAAAAAGGATGGCAAGAAAAATGTCTTTATGTTTCTGACTTATAAAAGGATGCGTATAGACATCATTTATCAAGTCAGGAAAAATGAATAATATTGTTTGTGTAGCACTGGAATTTGGAACATGAAAGTTTTTCTGTATATATGTTAAATTTGTCGTGTTCATTGGACAGCAGAGTGAAATGTGAAGTAGGCAGCTGTATATGTGGGTTTACTGCTTAGTAGAGTGATCACAACTGATAGACATAAGGCTGAAAATCATCTTAAGTATGACTTAAAAATGGTATTTAATTAGATGGTATGATTATATGATATAATCATGGTATAATTACATTCTATCATTCAGGGAATGTACAAAGAAAAGAGAAAAGTTGTAAAATATTTGTCAAATGCTTATTATAAGCCAGGTATTTTTTTAAAGCACTTTACTTGTGTTAACTCAATTCTTCCAACAACCGTGTGGAGTAGGCTACTGATATCATTTCAGTTTTATTGATGAGCATTCTGAGACACAGGGAAGTAACATGTTCAAAGTATAACTAATTACATTACTGGAATAAAGAATATTAAAGGAAATAGCAGAGAAGAGGAGAGGTAAGAAGAGTAGGTGAGAAAGAACAGAAGATGAAGAGAAGAGGAGTGGAGAGAAGAGGGGAAGAAGAGGAGAATAATACTTGAACCAGGGACACCCTCAACATGTAAAGGTGATAAAGTAGCAGAAAGGACAAAAAAAATATATACAGAAAGTAAGAGGAAAATCAAGAGCATTTCCAAAAGAGGAAATTTAATAGAATTAACTCTCTCTCACACACACATACACATACACGCATCCCCCCCCAACACACGTGATGTTCAACTCTGTTAAATGCTGCAAGCTTTTAAAATAATATAAAGTCAAATAAATTTTCCTTGGTTTGGCAACATGAAGATAATTGGAGACACTGATAAAAATAGGTGGAGTATAGGCTGGGTGTGGCAGCTCATGCCCATAATCCCAGCACTTTCAGTTCAGCCCATGAATTTGAGATCAGCCTGGGCAACATAGTGTTACCCTGTCTAGATAGATAGATAGATGATTGATTGATTGATAGATAGACAGATAGATAGATAGGCAGGCATAGTGTTGTGTGTCTGTGGTCCCAGGTACTTGGGAGGTGACTGAGTTGGGAGGATCACTTGAGCCCAGGAGGTAGAGGCTGCAGTGAACCATAATCATGCCACTGCATTCCAACCTGTGCAACAGTGAGACCCTGTAAAAAAAAAAAAAAAAAAAAGAAGGAAAAGGAAAGAAAACAAAAACAAAAACGAAAAAAAAAAATGTATTTGGAGTGGAGTGACAGTTATGGAAGCATAGTTGGACTAATTTGAAAAGTGAATGTTGTATGGAAGTCTAATGTGTAGAGACTAACCTAAACCAACATTTTTTCCTATATATGATACAACAAACATATTTTAATCCATTTAAGGCATGTAAGGACGTGAAGAAAGCTTTACCTCACCAAATGGACAGATCAAATGAGAATGATAAGGGGTAAGCACACTTGAAATTTGAGGTTGCCCTGGGGACAAGTGCGAATACTATGATGGAAACCAAACATTTAGTCATGTGCTTGTGAAGTTAGAGCACCAAATCTGAGTGTCTCAGGAAACGGAGACCCTCAAAAGGAGTTGAAGTAGTCCCAGACATAGCTCTGGAGGAATAGATAGATGCATATCACTCCAGTACATATATATTTGCTGCATAAAAATTTAAAAGAAATTTACATCTAGACTCATCATCCAGAAACTATAGCAAAGCAAAGACAAAGAGAAAAATCTTAGAAGTGGTCAGAAAATTACAGCAGAGTTCCTTCAAAACAAAAATATACTACAGTTAAATTGACCCATGACTTATCCAGAGCAATAAAGTCAGGAATACAGAGAAAAAGGTGGCCAATGTGTTGAAAGAGAACTGTAAAACTAATATTTATATGAAGCAAATTGTCCTTTGTTAAAGGATAGGCAGTGAAAATGTTCAGAGAAACACTTGCATGTGGATATTCTGTAGCTATATTAGTAGTATACCTGATAAATATTAAAGCAAAACGTCTTAGTAGAAATCACATGATAATGATAAAAGGATAAATTCACCAAGAAGATACCAATCCTGAATCTGTAAGTACATAATTATGTGGCCTCAAAATACAAAGCAATAACTGACACATGTACAGAGGAACTGTCGAATTCACAACCACAGTGAGACATAACACACCTCTTTTATTAGTTGATAGCATATACAGACAAAAATAATCAGGAGATAAAACGTTTGAACATCTCTAGTGGAAAATTAAACTCAGAGATGTATATAGAATCCTGCTTTAAATTTCTGTAGAATGCACATTCTTTCTAAGCTTTCGCTAACATTTATTTTAAAAAAGTGACCATATCAACTATATAGGAAACCATTAAGCAGAAAGGCATTATTGTTCAGCAAGGTGTTGAGAGGTGTCTAGAAGCTATGAGATGACAGAAGATGCCTTCACGTATTTTTTTTTACAAAGTGTGATATCAAAAATCACCAGGGGAAAGTGATAGATTTACAACAATAGTGAATTTTGAATTTGCAGTTATGTATTTAAAACATAACTAGCTGTGTGTTTTTTCTCCTTCAAACTCCAGCTTCTCTCCTGTAGGTTCAGAAAAGACAGTTTGGATAAACTATATTGAAATTTGGCCAAGGAGTAGGACAGAAGTATATACTACCAATTGCTTTAAATAATAATGGAAATGAAACTGATAAAGAGGCAAAAAGAGGATTGTAGGGAATAATGTATGTTTAACTGGTGTTTAACGTGTGCGAGTGTATGTTACACACAACACACACAGAGCGAGGCCTTGAAGAGGAGAGAAAGAAAGAAATATTTTGTCTAAGGACTCTTTCCATGTTGTATGATTTTCTGATTCATCCCATGTAATCTCTCACCATATTAGGGTTCTCTAGAGGGACAGAACTAATAGGATATATGTATATATGACAGGGAGTTTATTAAGGAGGATTGACTCACACGATCACAAAATAAAGTCCCACAATAGACTGTGTGCAAGTTGAAGAGCAAGGAAGCCAGAGGTAGATCCATCTGAATCCCAGAACCTCAAAAGTAGGGAAGCCAACAGTGCAGCCTTTGGTCTGTGGCCAAAGGCCCGGGAGTCCCTGGAAAAGCACTGATGTAACTCTAAGAGACAGGTAGAGAACTTGGAATATGATGTTTGAGGGCAGGAAGTATCCAGCATGAGAGAAAGATGGAGGCTGGAAGTCTCAGTAAGTCTGCTCTTCCATCTTCTCTTGCCTGCTTTATTCTAGCTGCACTGGTAGCTAATTAGATTCAGCGTGAGTCTGCCTCTCCCACTCCACTGACTCAAATGTTAATCTCCTTTGGCAACACCCTCACAGACACACCCAGAAGCAATACTTTGCATCCTTTAGTCCAATCAAGTTGACAGTCAATATTAACCATCACACCTACATTCACCAACACATACTTATTGTTCTCTGGGGAACACAAGGGAGGCTTGAAAACACTACAAGTGGAACAGTCTGGATCATCTAAAACCAACACATACTTATTGTTCTCTGGGGAACACAAGGGAGGCTTGAAAACACTACAAGTGGAACAGTCTGGATCATCTAAAACATGGGAAAAGATTTAATAAGAGAATTAGAGGAAAGGAGAAAAGAAACTTTTTTTTTTCCTTTTTATTTCAACCACTTAAAGCAGTTTCTGTTTATCCTTCTAGCTTTCACATTATTAAATTTAAATTTATCAAAATATAATTTCTTTATGGTGTACACATTGAGCATTTGAAATGAAATGATGGAGAGAGGATACATTTTTCATCTTTACATGGTTGCTATAGTCAATGTAGTCAGAAACAGAATTTTGTATATTATTGAACTCAATAGAATATACACTTTAATGTGAAGAAAATAATTATTTTGTATATTGAATGCACATAGTTTCCTTTCCACATTCCAGTAGAATCATTGATTCCAATAACCTAGATGCTTTCTAGTTGGTACCTGTACCCAGATTTCCTATTTCCTTTGTATTTTCTCTCCTTAGAGAATGTTCTTTCATGAAGCTATTCCATTGCATCAACTTTAAACCGGCTACTTATAGATTTACTATTGTCCCTCAACTCTCTTTTTTCTGACTTTCATCACATGGTTTTAATAAACATCAAAGAATAAACGACACATATGTCAACCAAAAGACTGGTGTTCAGAGTCCATAAAGGAACATTACAAATCAATATTAAGAAAACAAAGAACTCATCAAAAGCAAGCAAATTATTTGAGAAGACATTTTATAAAAGTATACAAATTATCAATAAGCATTTGAGAAGATACTGAACATTAGTAATCATTACGATAATGCAAATTAAAACTGCATGATATACACCCATTGGAATGGAAAAGTTGACATAGTGTTGGCAAGGTTGTGGAGTAACTGGAATACACATACATTGCTGGTAGAAAAACAAAATTGCACAGCCACTTTTACTATCGGTTGGTTTCATAAACATATATATTTATACTACCCATCCATTACACTTCTATTTGCTTACTCAAGATAAATATATATATGTGTATTATACATATACATATATATACATATATATATATATATATATATTTTTTTTTTCCCACAAAAACATTTGTACAGGAATGGCCATAGCAGTTTGGCTACATTTTGGGAAACAACTCAAATGTCTTTCGGTGGATGAATAAATAATAAATTATGGTATATCCATAATGGACTTACTATTTAGTTACCACTTAGCTACAAAAAGGAACACACTGTTGATACATACAATGGCATAAATAAGTCTCAAAATCATGCTGAAAGTGTGCACACTGTGTGATGTTATTTATATAAAATTTTTGAAAAATGCAACTAGCCCATGTTGATGGTGAGCCAATCAGTGGTTGTCTAGGAGTGGGGTGAGAAGGAAAAGATGGATTGCCAAGGGCACAAGGACACTTTGGTGGTAATGAAGGTGTTTATTATCTTGAACGTGATGACATAAATATATCAGAACTGATCAGATTGAAGATCGAAATGTATTTGTATCTCTTTCTGTGAAAAGTCAAAAAATGTACTTTCTTGCCTTATTTGTGTTTGTGAAAGCTATTACCTCTGTGAAGCCCCATGCCTAAATGTTCCAGATCGTTGTTTTTTCACTCTCTTTTCTACAATTGCACAAGTCTGTATTCACGTCTATCATAGACATCATCACAGAGGAAAAACAGCTTCCTAATAATGTTTAAAGTTCTTGCATGGATATTGTCTACTTAAATTTACTACCTATTCCTGATTCAATATTTGTAATTATATTAACATATCTGTTCCTCATCTCCCACCAGGTTGTGAAGTTCTTGAGAAAAATCATCTTTGACTTGTCACCTGTTCCAGCACCTAGCACACTGATAGTCACACAGTAGGGTTGTAATCAGCACTTGCAGGCTGAATCGATAATACTTATAACATTTGTAAGGCATTTTGGTGGTTTTCTGATAGAGTTTAGGCTCTTGACTTTCCTATACCACTGAGATTGCTTTATAATTTAGGCGTTGGTTTCAACAATTTTCATGACCCATAAACTTTGCAATTCCCTGGAAACATTTGGAAGAAATAATATCAGGGAATTATTTCAATCAGTACCCTAAGCGTTTTCATGATAGATTTTATCCACTGTGATGCCCATCTTCCACAAAAATAATCATTCCTTGTTAAGTTTTCTGTTTGCAAAAATCATCTTTCTTCTGTTGTCCCCAATTGCAGTTATTTCTGATTCTGTCATCTAAACTGCAGTATTTGCACACATAATCTCTATTCAAAAGAATAGAGCACACTTTTTAAGCCATTATCTACTACTGGGGGTGTGTGTGTTATTGCTTTCTGTGCCTCTATTGTCTCCTCAACTAGGAATCTATAACACAAAATCCTGCAAAGCTTTTGTGAGAAATGTCATAAAGGAATGTGTTACTATAGAAGATGTGAAAATTCCATTTGGACTTATTTACCAATTGAGAGAGATATTCAAGGTAGGGACAATATTATCAGCAAAGACTACACTGCAAATAGTAATAGGGATTTTTTTTTTTTAGCTTTCTCTTCAAAAAGACAGAAATCTAATAGAAAACAGTTTTGCAATATAAGTGCATAAATATAACCAGTTTTGTGCTAGGTTTTCCACTGCTATTACAGTGTTGCCCATTAAGTATGTTTATGGAGTACTCAATGACAAGAAAATAGTTTGATGGACATATCCCACATAATGAGATTTTTCTGAAATTGTAGTTTTACTTCAAGTATAAGTCTGGAAATATCTAAAACAGTGTTTCTAGATGAAAGGAGTGAATCTAAGGGAATTAATGGAGACTCATTTAACCTTTAATGTCCCAAGAAGTAACAGCATTTTGAAGGAAAAAAAAGAAGAAAAAAATCCCAAACTAATAGCCATTATTATTTACAAATATACATATATACAATTTTGCAAATAGAGCTTCCCAAAGGTTATTATGCTACCTGGATAAAACATCTAAAATTTCTTCATTTGTGGTAAACTTAAGTGAAGGCCTGAACATTATCTATCTATCTACCTACCTACCTATCTCCTAAATCTTAAGTGAAATGACCAAAATATATATAAAAATAGAGGAAATCTGTATCACACATTTAGTCAACTCCAGTCTAAATCTCCTTCTACATCTCAAATGAAATTGAGCCTGTCAACGTCACAAAGCACTTTCATGATTCTAGACTCAAGGTCTAGAATCTTTCTTTTCTAGTTCATCTATTCTGCAGTTTTAGACACAAAGGACTCCTCCTCTTCTTGCTTACTCACCATGTTCTTTTCAGTCTTCTTTGCAACTACTTCTCTTCCTGAAATCTTCAATATCAAAGTATCACTGGACTCAGTTCCTCCTCATTCACTTCTATATGGACACACATTTTTGATATGATTTTATCCAATCTCTTGGCTTTACATAAACTCTATTTACTGATGAATTCTGAATCCACGACTCTAAACCTGACATCTTCCTTAAGCCCAAAGCTTGTCTTTTCAACCACCCACATAACATATCCACTTAGACATTGTATTTTTTGACTTAGGCTAAGTTATAATACAGTAACTAAGAACTCCCAAATCTTAGCACATTACACCAAAGGTTTATTTATGCCCTCATGAAATATTGGCTCTTTGTGAGCTGAAGATTCCTGATCCATGTGTCTTTTTCACCCTTGAATCCAGATTGAAGGTTTCATGGCAGAGGGGAAAGAAGAATGGGAAGGCTGCACAATGACTCTTAAAACCTTTACCGGTGGGGGCATGTGTCACTTCTACTCACGTTTCATCAGGCCAAGAAAATCATGTGGTCAAGCTTGATATCAGTGTGACAGGAGAATATAATCTTCCACAGAGAGTGCCAGCAAAAAAATGAGAAGAAGAATATAATTTGGCACAAATGTTTGGTAACCTCAAAGTTAACATGTCCAAAATGTAAATATTTCTTTTTCTTCAGAAGACATCCTCCCTTCTAATCCTTCTTACCGCTCCAAATTATATCTCTATCCATTAACTTGGCACAGCAAGAGATCTTAGAGAAGAGAGTAATTTTTTTCTCTGCCCATCATCCAATCCATTGTTAAATCTTAGTACTTCAACAGATGTGTCAAAAATCCAATCCTTTCCCTCACCAGTACTATCATATCGGTCTAAACCACCATCTCTTCTCTCCCAGGATTACAACTGCAGATACCTAACCATGTCGTACTATAACCTATTTACCATAAAACATCCAGTATTTTCTCTTTGAAATATAAATTGAATGACATCACACCAATATATTAAATCCTGCAGTGACTTCCCATCACACTGATAATAACATCTAACTTCTTCAAGTTGACTACAGGGCCCTATGGACTTGATTCATCTATCCCATTACCTCAGGCGAATCCATTTTCTGTTTGTTCACTGGACTGCATTTATACTAGTCTTGGCTTCTACAGCATGCCCAACTCTTTCTCACCTCTGAGAGTCTACAAGTGTTGATAATCTATTCTTGCCATCTGGACTACTCTTCTGCCATACAATTCTCAAATGAAATCTTACCTCTTTAAGGGGCTTTCTCTGACCACCTTATCTCAATTTAAAAAAGTAATCCTTTACCCTAGTGGCAATCTATCCTGTATCATAGCAATATTATTCATACAATTAGTCAATCTTGTTTGTATACTTGTTAATCAGTTTATTTTTTGCTTCTAATGCTGTAGCATAAATCCCATGAGGACAAAACCATGTTTTGTTGTTGGTGGCTGTTGTTCTCTCATACCAGCTGTGTAGTAGATTCACTAAATATTTGTTAAATAAATGACATGATTTTTCAAAAATCTTTGCAGGATTTCTGCAGATAAAACCAAGGTAAAGGAAGAAACCAAAGACCAAGGAAGGTGAAGGAAGAAAGCAAAAAATATCTTTGTGGTGAAAAAAAGCGTTTTCTTAGGAAGTGGAGAAATCTAGCAGAAACCCAGTAATACCATTGAGAGATGCTGGTTGAAGGTAAGAGATAGACATAGAGGGAAATGGGAAAACTATACATAAATTACCTCTTTTACCTCTACATTATGATCATTCAAAAATAAATATATCCAGGAATTGGGAGGGTAAGTAAAGCCATTGAGATTACTCTGTGTATTATAATGTTAATAACAAAAATACAGTAAGGTATTAGTTAACATTTTAGGAGAACTTACTATTCTAAGCATTTAAATATATTAATTCAGTTCTAAAAACAGCACTGTGTTTTTCCTGTTTTAGATTAAAAATCAAAAGTAGAAACGAATACCAATATTTAATCTAAAATGGGAGAGAAATAGCTCAGTTGGTCAGAGCATGGTAGAACTAAAATGAAATAAACACAGTCTTTTTAAGATCACATACATCTAGTAAGTAGCAGTACCACAATTTGAAATGACATTTTCTGAACCAGCATCTTAAATACTATTCATTTCTCTACGATGTGTGTCCTCCAACATTGTCCTGTCTTGGATGTGATCTCAAGCTGGATCTGCTTAGTAACCTGGAAGAACATATGTGGAGTGGGGGTGGAAAGAGCTTTTCTTTCTGCACCAGTAGCGTATCCAATCACCTCCTACCGGGTTCCTCCCTCAACATGGGGGTATTACAATTCAAGATGAAATTTGGGTGAGGACACAGAGCCAAACCATATCATTCTGCCCCTGGCCCCTCCCATATCTCATACCTTTTTCACATTTTAAAACCAATCATGCTTTCCCAATAGTCCCTCAAAGTTTTATCATTCCAGCATTAACTCAAAAGTTCAAGTCTAGTGTCTCATCTGAGACCAGGCAAGTCTCTCCAGCCTATGAGCCTGTAAAATTAAAAACAAGTTAGTTACCTCTGAAATACAATGGAGGTACAGCATTTGGTAAATGTTACCATTCCAAATGGGAGAAAGTGCCCAAAACCAAGGGGCCACAGATCTCATGCAAGTCAGAAAACTTATTGGCAGGGAACTTACTAAATCTTAAAGCTCCAAAATAATCTCCTTTGACTCCATGTCTCACTTTCAGGACACACTGATACAAAGGGTGAGGTCCCAAGGCCTTGGGCAACTCCGCCCCTATGCATGGTATGGCCCATGCGGCTGCTTTCATGGGTTGGCGTTGAGTGCCTGTGGCCTTTCCAGGCACACAGCACAAGCTGTCGGTGGATCTATCATTCTGGGGTCTGGAGGAGGATGGCCCTCTGCTCACATCTCCACTAGGTGGTGCCCCAGTGGGGACTCTGTGGAGACTTCAACCTTATATTTCTCCTTTGCACTGCCCTAGGAGAGGTTCTCCATGAGGGCTCTGTCTCTGCAGCAGACTTCTCCCTGGACATCCAGGTGTTTCTGTACACCCTTTGAAATCTACATGGAGGTTTCCAAACCTCAGCTCTTCTGCACACCCACAGGCCCAACACCATGTGGAAGCCACCAAGGCTTGTGGCTTACATCCTCTGAAGCAACGGCCTGAGGTGTACCTTGGCCCCTTTTAGCCACAACTGGAGCTGGAGCAGCTGGGATGCAGGATGCCATGTCCCAGGGCTGCACAGAGCAGCAGGGTCCTGGGCCTAGCCCATTTTTTCCCTCCTAGGCTTCCAGGCCTGTGATGGGAGGGGTTGCCAGGAAGGTCTCTGACAGGACCTGGAGACATTTTCCTTATTATCTTGGCTATTAACATTCTTCTTCTTGTTACTTATGCAAATTTCTGCAGCCAGCTTGAATTCCTCAAACAGAAAATGGGTTTTTCTTTTCTACCACATGGTTAGGCTGCAAATTTTCCACACTTTTATGTTCTACTTCCCTTTTAAACATAAGTTCCAATTTCAAACCATCTCTTTTGTGAATGCATATGACTGAACACTCTCAGAATCAGTCAGTTCCTCTCTTGAATGCTTTGCTGCTTAAAGGTTTTTTCTGCCAGATACCCTAAATCATCTCTCTCAAGTTCAAAGTTCCACGGATCTCTAGGGCAGGGCAAAATGCTGCCAGTGTCTTGGCTAAAGCATAGCATGAATGACCTTTACTGCAGTTCCCCATAAGTTCCTCATCTGCATCTGAACCTCAGCCTGGACTTCATTGTCCATATCAGTATCAGCATTTTGGTCAAAACCATTCAAATAGTCTCTAGGAATTCCAAACTTTCTCTCATCATACTGTGTTCTGAGTTCTCCAACTTGTTCCAACCTCTGCTGGTTACCCAGTTCCAAAGACATATCTACGTTTTCAGGTTATCTTTATAGTAGTACCCCACTCCTGGAACCAATTTCCTGTATTAGTCCATTTTCATACTGCTATAAAGATACTACATGAGACTGGGTAATTTATAAACAAAAGAGGTTTAATTGACTCACAGTTCCACATGACTGGGGAGGCCTCAGGAAACTTACAATCATGGCAGAAGGGGAAGCAAGTCACATCTTACATGGTGGCAGGAGAGAGAGAGAGAGCACAGGGAAAACTGCCACTTTTAAACCAGTAGATCTTGTGAGAACTCTCTCACTACTGTAAGAACAGCATGAGGAAAACTGCCCATGATCCAATCACCTCCCACCAGGTCTCTCAACAAGTGGGGATTACAATTTGAGATGAGATTTGGTTGAGGACACAGAACAAAACGTATCAACCATCAACCCTCTAAGCTGACTCAGAAGGCTCATTAACATCCTAAGGCACTGAGATACTGCTTGTCCACAAGACTCCAGAAATATGTCAATGCTGTGGACAGTCAGTAGGTAATATGGTGGCTGTTGTTGATGGGATGTCTTTATCCAATGTCAATGAGCAGAGGACTAACAAGGCTTCATATCCTTAGTGATATAGGCTGCCCTTTCAAATAGAGACTGAAAGAAACACAGATGCAGGCTTAAGTCCTTGCTGCAGACTACCACCACTTGTCTCACACAAACAGGCATATGCAGAAAGAGAGGCAGACAGAGATGAGAAAGGAGAGACAGACACACAAAGGCAGAAAGACACAACAACTACTTTTCCTTTACTTGGCAATCAATTTTACATAAAGGATCATAATAGCTTTAAGATGTTGAACACATTTTCTCAAGATAGGTATTAAGGAATTGTCCATTTTTGAAGTATTCTTTTACAATTAAAAACCTAAGATTCATTTGGAAAAACTGCATTTATTTACAACATTAAGATTGACATCTACTCTCACATGTTTATGCATTATTTTTCAGAATTTGGTATCAAGATTATGTTACTTTTGTAACATAACTTGGAAATACTTCCATTGCTTCCAAAACTCTATAGCCATATATAAAGGAAGGAAAGTTTGTGTTTCCTGAAAGTTCATGAAAAAAGAGACCCTAAAATCTTCTCAGTCCAATTCTTTTTATTGAGTCAATGATTTTAAAATAATTTTCCCTTTATAGTTTTTATGCTTTTATATCCTTTGAGAACTTGTATATCCCTAAAATGTTACACTTTATCTCTACATTTTTATAGTAAATAATTGACATTAGTTTTCTATCATATTTAAAAATCTGACCTACAGTAATCCATCAAAGATATATTGAGGCCTGTTATCTCCCAGGACTGATCTGAGGTCTGGATATATAATAGCAAATGAAGTAAAAATTCTCATAGTCATGGAGCACACGTTTGGATGTAATTTAAGTCTGTTTCTAATATTCATGATTTAGGTATTTTATTTTTTAATTCGCTTCAATCAAGATTTATCAATTTGATATGCAGAATGTTGTAATATATATAACTTATACAGCCTATGTTTCTAATTCATCAAGGTGTAATTGTTATTGATAATTGAGAGACAGGCCTAGCTGGATTTCCTAGGCGGACTAAGAATTCCTAAGCCTAGCTGGGAAAGATAGTAACACCTTTATCTGTATACTTGAGCTTGTTTCATTGTTTCTTGTTTTCTGAGCTGAGACTAAAGGCCAATCTTTCCTTCCACCTTTCTCTTTTTCTGTTTTTCCTCTCTCTCTGGCTGCACTCCTTGCTTTCTTCTTGCTATATTTGTAGGTAAAAGCATACTAATGGCCTTCTTATTATCCTTTTAAATAAAACAAAATTGTTATTTAAAGATTTAAATAAGAAAAATTTGAAATAATTTAAAAAGAAAATAAGGCCATTAGTATGCTTTTACATGCAAATATAGCTCTATTACAAATACTTTGGAGTTGTGCCCATTAAGTTGATATTTTAGACAGTTTATAATTCACAATTTGTTTTCCCCCTTCCCTCAAAATGTTGTTATGATTCACCTTGTTTTTATGGGGGAAATATTTACAATTTTCTGAATGATTAGATTTTTAATTTGCTATTTCTAGCAGGGTCGTTCTTTTAACATTCTATTGGCATTTTTCCAAGAAGACGTAATCTGTACTATTTTGACTCTTAGAACGCACTAAAGGTTTTTATTATGAAGAAACCATAAATATATGAAAAGACTTTTATAAATTGAGAGATTTCTATTATTTTTAAAAACTAAACGCATATTTTTTCCCTTGGATATTTTTAACATTGAGGAGTCAGTGTAAAATTTGGGGATTTTCTTGTATCTCTATTAACTTTTCTTTCCATTTTATATACATTTTGTTTTGAAAAAATAGCAAATATATATTATAGATTATATCTCAATACTTCAGTCTCTGCCATCATTATTAATAGATGTTCATCTTTGTCATTTTTGCTGCAAGCCTTTTTTAAAGAAGCAAAACATTTCAGTTAAATGGTTTTCTTGTTTACATGAAGCAAATCCCCTTAGGCACCTACCTGCACCTTCCCCTTCTCTCCACCTGCAAGGTCTCTGCTGCTGCTAAGTCGGTCAATCACTACTAATATTTTGGTTGGTATTCTTGTGGTCCACCTTTTTGTGTGTGCCTTGCAGACATATTTATATAAACTTGGATTAATATTTTAAATTTACATAAATGCTGTGATACTCTACAATCTTGCTTTATTGCACCTTGCTTTATTCACTTAATTTTATAATTTTTGAGTTTTATTTTTCTTTATACACACGCACACACATCTCGTTATTTTAACTTGTTCTAATATTTTCCACCTTTTTTCACTTTCCCATTGTCATACTCAACTACCTCATACCACGTTTTTTAAAAACACCCAATGCTTTTTCTCTTTTTATTTGCCAAAAATTGAAATGAGAAAAGACTCCCTATAGGCTCTCACCACAATTATCACCCTATTGGTCCCTGAAATCTGTTAAAAGAAAAACTTTAGCCAAATTAAATGTAACACAGTCTAATTCAGCAAAGGATTTGCAAATCAGACAGCCTCCCAAGACAGAGTAGGCTCAGAGAGACCAGCACAGCCACGTGGTAGAAAAAGATTTATGGACAGAAAAAGGAAAGTGACTTACACAAAATGGAAGTGAGGTACTGAAGAAACAGCCAGATTTGTTACAGCTTTGGCATTTGCCTTAACACAACATGATTTGAATAGTTGACTCCCTTTGATTGGCCAAAACTTGGTGATTGGCACAAGAGTAGATTACAGTTGGTATACACTACCACTTAGATCATAGTTCACTCTGTGCAGAGAAACCCTTAGGCTCAACTTAAAATACATAAGGAGGGAGCTTTAGGCTAAAGTTGATTTTTAGCAGGCTCTACGCTCAGATTTCCCACATGTACAATGAATGAACTGCCCATAAGCCTATCAAAGTCCAGATTCTCCACAAACACAGTAGATTGTTCCTTCTTTCCCCTTGTCAAAGACATTTTTTTCCCACTATTTCCCTCTTTCTCTCTTGCATCACATTTTTATCCTTTACTAATGGATCGTTTGCATGAGCCTTTTTTTTTTTTCTTTTGAGATGGAGTCTCGCTCTGTTGCCCAGGCTGGAGTGCAGTGGCGCGATCTCGGCTCACTGCAAGCTCTGCCTCCTGGGTTCATGCCATTCTCCTGCCTCAGCCTGCTGAGTAGCTGGGACTACAGGCACCCGCCACCACGCCCGGCTAATTTTTTGTATTTTTTAGTAGAGACAGGGTTTCACCCTCTTAGCCAGGATGACCTCGATCTCCTGACCTCATGATCTGCCCTCCTTGGCCTCCCAAAGTGCTGGAATTACAGGCGTGAGCCACTGTGCCAGGCCACATGAGTCTTCTCTTGATCCCATTTTACCTCCTGCTACTGCTCCATTTGTCTAATCCCATTTCTGGTAGAATTAAAACTATATTTATTATTAAAATTATAATTATAACCATTAAAAATAGGGACATTTTTGTATCCATTCACTAGTGAGGAGCTGTTTAGTTTATTCTTGGCTCTCTTGCAGTATATCTTGCGTATGTTTTCCTTTCCTCCAATTCTGGCACACCAGCGGTATACTTCCATAGTTTCTTTCCAGGAAGAAAGTTTCCTGTTATTTCTAGATTTATTTGGGTCAATTTTCAATGCTTAATTTATCATTAACAAGAAGTCAAATGTTATTTTGAAGTATGCAAGGTGTATAAATGAAATAAGGAAGCTAATAACCTTGAAGAATTGAAATGGAAATGTTTTCTAATGTGTGATGTTAATGCTTAGAATTTAGTGGCAAAGTCAAAGTATCAGTAACCATTAATATGTGTTAGATGAAAGAGATACTTGGTTAAAGGAAATGAATATTATTTATGATGACCACCCACTCATTATAAGCCAGAGGGAAACTAATGTTCTATTCAGTTTTCTTTCATCTCAGCTATTTGCTACAGTGTTCAAATCTCTAGAATAATTTGCCCAAGGCATAATTTTCATGAAGCCGTGCTATAGCTAGGAAGGCTACTGGTAGTATAGAAGAGTTACTTATGAAGTTGTTAGATTTGCAGAATTTTAAATACTATAAATTCCTTCATATTCTCTCTTCTCTACCTGACCACCTAGGAAACCTCTATCACAAGGGTCTTATAACTTGGAATGATAGTTTCTGAGGCCCCATAGTGTCCAAATTATAAGAAACTGTTGGTCAAAATAGAGATGAGAAAAGGCTACTAATTGAAAGAGAAACAAGCTTTTGTGCATTCAAAAATAAGACCTTCACTTGGAGGAGAAAATTGTTGGTATTTGGCAATCTACTAACAAAAATCCTTTACCCTACTTCTGCTAACAGTGTTCCGTTTACTTTCTCTCTTTTACAAACATCACCATTTCTCCATTTCATTTTTGTTTTACAATTTTCTTTGGAATATAATCTTTAAAAAACGTTTCACCAGAAACTATGAAGTAAAGATGACTTTTCTAACTATCCAACATGTTCTTTCTTCTATTAATAGTCCTCTCTCTTTCAATTCAATTGAAACTGATTAATCTATTACCATTAAACTGGATGGCTGCTTGGTAACAGGCACTGGGATCTGGAGTACACAAGAGCTTTTTCCTCATGGAGTTTATGTTCCAGCATGAAAGAAATAATTAAAAAATGGTGAAGGTAATGAAAGGTCATATAATATGAAAGTGTATGTTAATAATCTTCTTGGGAAGTAAAATTTAAGCTGAGATTTGAAGAATATGTAAGAATTAGCCAAGCAAGGAGATTCAGGCATATCTGCCACAGAATCTTAAATGGAACTGAACTAAAGCAGCATACCTGGCTAGAGTATAAAAATACAAGAAGGCGGCATTTTTTACCGATCTAAAAAGGGAGGCAAGGCAATATTACAAATTCTCTTTTCAACAATGTGTAAAGAGTTGAATAATATACTACCTGATATGGTTTGGCTCTATGTCCCCACCCAAATTTCATCTTGAATTGTGATCCCAAGTGTTGGGGCTGGGTGTGGGTGGCTGGTGGGAGGTGATGGGATCTTGGGGGTGATTTCTAATGGTTTAGCACCATCCCTTAAGTACTGTCTTGTGAGTGAGTTCTCATGAGATCTGTTTGTCTAAAAGTGTGTAGCATCTCCCCCTTAGCTCTTTCTCTCCTGCAGCCATGGGAAGACATGTCTGCTTCCCCTTTGCCATCCACCATGATTGTAAGTATACTGAGGCCTCCCAGCCATGCCTCCTGTACAAGCTGCAGAAATGTGAGTCAACTAAACTCCCCTTCTTCATAAACTACCCAGTCTCAGGTGTTCTTTAGAGTAGAGTCAGAATGGACTGATACACTACCTCACCAGTACCAAAGTGCCTTCTGGAGAAAAAGAAAACACTATCTTTGTTCAGAGAAGACCCTTGATTAGCCATTTGGTATAAAAATAGAGTCACTGAAGGCAGAGGTGTTCGCAGTTCTATCCCACCTGAGACACGGAGAAAGTTGGGTAATTTTTCTTCTTTCTCTTTTCTGTCTGGCCTCAAGGGTAAGAGATGAGAAGGAAAGCTGTAGAGAAGTAATAAGGAACAAAGAGTGTCTTAATTTGCATTTCCCAAAAGCATAGCTCTTTTTCTTTCTCTCAGAGGTTTTGACATGCTCTTAGACACAGGAGTTTATCTGGGAGGTGATCTCAGGAAGCAGAGTGGGGGAGTCAGGAGGGAGAAACAGAAAAGGAAGGAAAGCCAATAAAGGTATAGTGTTGTTGACCTAGTAACTGTGATGGGTAATTATGTTCCATCCTGCCGGGGACCTCTGAGAAACCTGGAAGACTCTGCCTCAGACTGTCACTTTTAAAGCTTCCCCCAGCCAAGCTTTTGCCTGCTTCTGCAAACAGGCTTGGCAGTCTCCTAAGGTGCTGGAGACAGTCCTAAAGCATGAAATCAAGTGCCATGAGGAAATGTGGCATGGGATACAAAGAATCAACCAAATGATAAAATGCCGGGTACTATAGGGGAACAAGGTCATGAGAACCTTCAAGTGTAAAGTGCAGAGACAACCTTTGGTAATTCAGAAGCCTAATATATAATTTTAATCAGTTTGATTTGCTGCAATATAGATCTTGATCCACATCACACATCTCAGATTTATTCATGAAAATCTTCATCTCGCTCTTGCTCCCTCTCTTTCACACATACATACATGTATACATGCATCTCACACTCAACCTCATGTTCTATAATGGGGAAATAGGATGCTTGGTATAATTAAAGGCTTAATCTTTACATGTGGGTGACCTGAAGTAAAGAAGACAGTCCCTGCCAGAGCTAGAAGCGAGAGCCCACTTGACTGTGACAGCATACACACATCCTCCAAACTGTGACTTTTCAATAATCATAAAATTTTTGTATTCTGAGAGGATATAGAATTGTGATATGATCTCCAGATTCATTGGGGAAGGAGACGTTAAGTGTTACCTAGTTTTTATATGTTAAAAATTTGAACTCACACGTTCTTAATGAATTTTGAGGACAAATTCGTAGGATCCAATCTGAATTTCTGGTTGCAGGGTAAAGACTGAATTAGAATGGGTGTAAGAGTAGATATAGGGATAAAAATTAGCAAGTATGTTGCCATTGTCCCACCAAGAGACAAAATCATTAAGGCCTGGCTATTGAAAGATAAGGGCATAAATGAATGAAAATGGTAAGCATTTGAAGAGATAGGAAATTAAGGTGCAGTTTCTTAAAATTGGAAATACTGATGAATGAAAATGTTTTAGGAAGAAGATATATTTAATTTGGAGCATGTTTGAATACTCTGTGAGGGGAAATAAGTGAATCTGTACATATTGGGTGAGATTTACATATTTGAAATTCAAAAAAGACATTGGGCTAGAGATAATGTAGAGTAATAATCACCTTCATAAACTTTTCTAAAACTATGGGAATGGGTAATATCTTCTAGGATTAGACTGAGCTATGGGCGGGGCGGGGGGGAGAGAGAGAGAGAGAAAGAGAGAGAGAGAGAGAGAGAAAGAAATGGAGACATAAAGTAAGGGGGAAAAACCCTAAAATCATAAATATATAAGGGCAGGGAGAGGAGGAGGAGACATTAGAGAAGACTAAGAAGGCATATCCAGATATATTTAAAAAAGCAATATAATCTCACAAAGTTCAAGAGGAAAGAGTCTTTACAAGGAGATGCTGAATGCTGTAGAGTGTTCAGATAGAATAAAGATTGAAATATGTCCATTTATTCTAACAATCTGGAGGGCAGTGTGACTCTGGTGAAGAGTGTTTTAGAAAGTTTAAATACAAAACAGACTGAAGTATATCCATGAACTTTCAACCTGGAGAGCTGGGTGACCTTGGTGGGGAGAATTTCAGTGTAGTGATATAATGAGATATATTGGAGTGAGTGAGAAATGAAGAAATGTAGACATCAAGGGGCAGCAACTGGTTAAAGAAATTTGGCTGAAGGGCTTTATTTGCACAAAAATCAAAGGAAGTAGGTATCATTCCTACCATCTTAGGGATGGGCAAACTGAGTTTTATAGAGGTTATATTGTCAAAAGCCACATAGTAAATACCAGAGCAAGAATTCAAAGATCTGCTGCCTTCAAAGACCCAAAATCTATGCTAAATTTACTTAAATCCATTATACCACATCATCACTTATCATGTCAGCTTAAAAATGTATATGAAAAACAATGTATACTGAAGATGAAGCCATTTTATCATATGAAAATGATTTCTTAATGAAAATTAAACTAACAATAATATATAAAAATAAACATGCAAAAAATTAGCCTCACTAGTATGAAAGAAAAGCTAACTCAAAACATTAAGTAGAATGTATTTTTTTTACATATTACTTTGACATAGATGTAAAAAGATGTAAATTGGTTTAGACGTTATGAAGAACAGTATGGAGGTTTCCAAAAAAAATTAAAAATAGTACTACCTTATCACCCAGCAGCTCCTCTTCTGGTCATAAACCCAAAGGAAATGAAATTACCATTTTAGAAAAATACCTGCCCTCTCGTGTTCTGATGAAGAAATAACCTAAATGTCTGTTGATGGAATAATGAATGAAGAAACTGTGAGACAGATATTAGTGGATATACATACATATATATGTAGTTGACCCTTGAACAACATGGGTTTGAACTGTGTGGGTCCACTTATACACAGATTTTTTTTTTCAATAAAAGATACACAGTGTGCCTTCCTCTCCTGCCTCCGCTTCCACCCTCTCCACCTACTCCACCTTTTCGGCTCTGCCATCCCTTGTTCTCAGGTCCTCAATGTGAAAATGATAGTGAAAACCTTCATAATGATCTACTTCCTTTTAATGAATAGTAAATATGTTTTCTCCTGCTTATGATTTTCTAATAACATTTCCTTTTCTCTAGTTTATTGTGAGAACACAGTATATAACAGATACACAAAATATGTGTTATCAACTATTTTTTTGGCAAGGCAGTCAACAGTACTGTATTACTCAGTTTTCAGGGAGTCTAAGGCTATAACTGGATTTTTGACTGCAAAAGGAATCAGTGCCCCTAAACCACCCTTTGGTCAAGGGTCAACTGTATGTATACACATATATGCATATATATAGTATATACACATGTGTATACATATATACACACATATGTATATACACATATGTAAATACACATATGCATACATACGCAAATACGTATATGTACATATATACATGTATGTATATATGTATATATACATGCATGTAGATATGCATACATGCACAGATTTGCATATGTATCTGTACATACATATGCATGCACATACCTGTTTCTGTACATATATGCATATACATATACATGTCTGTATGCATAGACGTATATGCAAACATGTACATATATGTGTATGCATACATACGCATATATGCACATGCATGTGTTTATGTATATGTACATATACCTATATGCATATACATATATGTACATATACCTATATCTGCATATACATATATGTATACCTACATATGTGTATGTATATACACACACACATATAGGAATATCATACAGCCTTGACAAAGAAGGAGATCCTGCTGCAACTGAAATGAACCTGGAGGAGATTATACTCAGTGAAATAAGCTGGACACATAAGGAGGAATATTGCATATCTCACTTATATGTGAAATATTAGAAGAAAAATCAAAAAGTGAAATATACAGATGTGGAGAATAAATCAGTAGTCATCAGGGGTTGTGGGGGATGGGAGAAAATGAGGAGCTGTAGATCAGAGTATACAAATTAGCAGGTACCTAAGATGAACAAGTCTAGAGATCTAACATACAACATAAAGACTATAGGTCATAAAATCGTACTATATTTGGGATTCCTGTTAAATGAGTAGATTTGAGCTGATCTTGCCACTAAAGCAAACAGAAATGAGTAACTGTGAGATGATGGATATGCTAATTTGCTTCACTATAGTAACCATTTTACGGTCTCTATATATCCCATAACGTCAAGTTGTATACCTTAAACATGCACAATAAATTTTTTTTTTAAATGAACGGGTTAGAAAGGAGTTGTGAAGTATGTAATTTCTAATGCGCTTCTGGGAAAGGAACTGATATTCTCTCATGAGACTGTAAGCTCCTTTAGGGCAGTTTTCATGTCTTAATCATCTTTGTTTCTCTGCTTCCTTCTACAATTTCTGAAACAATATTCCCTTATGAAATATTTATTGTATTTTATTGAGTCGCACTGAATCAAATAAGAATGTGAATTCTAGTTCTAAGATATGAATAACTGTAAAGTTATTTAAGTACACCTTGTGTATAATTCTGATTGTATGTGATTTACTTCTGAATTACTTCACTTCCGAGAAGCAGATTTCTATGAATGAAAAATTTATGTGTAATATGTGTCTGTGAGTTTATGAGTGTGTATTATATGTGTTTTTGATTAATAGATCGAGTTAATTGAAAGCCAGTCAATTTTTCCTACTCCTCTGTAAATAGTGTTTGATTATTAATAGCTCTTCAAGGAAAATTTTGCTTGTTATTTCCCCATTAAAGTTGGCTGGTTATAAACTGAGAAGTCAAAGGTACTCTACAGCTTTAATTAGAGTGCCTGCTAAGCTGCTGCAACAAAGGAACACAAAAATCTGGTGGCTCAAGCAAAACAGAATTTGTCTCTCACGTAAGAGTGGAGAGTCTATGGAGGAGAGGTGACTCTGCTGTATAACATACAAAATATGTGTTATCTCTGCTTCATAAAGTCATCTAGAGACTTAGGGGCCTTCTACCTTGCTGCTCTGTTAATCTCTAAAGAAGTAATTCTCAAACTTTACGTCCATCAGAATCTTCTGAAGAGCGTGTCAAAACAGATTGCTGAATCTACCCCTGGCATTTCTGACTCTGTTGGTCTGGAATGGGACCTGAAAACTTGCATTCTTAGCAAACTTACATATGTCAGTGGGAATCGGCTGATGCTACTCGGGACTACATTTTATAAACCACTGTCCTAAAATGTTAGCTTGCTCTGCCTGGTCAAGGCTAATTACCAGCATGATCCTTCAGATTCTGTTTATGAAAAGGGGTAAAAAGAAAGGGAAATCTGCCCAGTTATTTTAGTGGAATGACTTAGAAAAAAAATATGTTTTTTTCTCGTATTTCATATTTGAGAACTTAGTCACAAGGCAGGAAAAAAATGGGAATTGAACTTAATTGCCGAGAAAATGGTAAATGTAGTCTCTAACTGGGCAAATATATGTCCAAATATAATTCAAGGGGTTCTATTACCAAAATAGGGGGAAAAAATATCAATACTAGAAGTACTTTGGCAGACTTTGCTATAATGCCATAGATAATAAGCACAGTATACAATTGCTAAGACCAAAAAGAAAAGTATCTGTAGAACGACATGAGAATAACAATAGCAATAATAATAATAGCTAAGATTTCAGTGTTTGTTTTATTCAAGCTCTGTGCCAAACACTGTACATATGATATGTTCCTTATTTTTCATGAGTATTCTATGAGGAGATCATACAATGCCCTCCATCTCTCCAATTTTTAAGAGGAAACATTAATTTATTATTGTAACTTCATTAGTTATTTGATTTTTAGATTTGCCTAACAATCCTAAAATGTACATAAAAATTACTCAACTTCTTAAGCACAATATTGGCTTGGCACAGTGGCTCACGCTTGTAATCCCAGAACTTTGGGAGGCTTATGTGGGCGGATCACTTGAGGCCAGGAGTTTGAGACCAGCCTGTTTACATGGTGAAAACCCGTCTCTACTTAAAATGCAAAAAGTAGCTGGCCGTGGCGGCACATGCCTGTGGTCCCAGCTACTTGTGTAGCTGAGGCATGAGAATTACTTGAATCTGGGAGGCTGAGACTGCAGTGAGTAGAGATTACGCCGCTGCATATCAGCCTGGGTGACAGAGTGAGACTCTGTCTCAAAAAACAAACAAAAATGCAATATTTAAAATTATTTCAGTTCTACTTTAAATCTTTTGCAATCTAATTTACCTGTTATTCCTTTGCTAACTTATTATGTATAGATATCATCACTTGAAAAATGTACTGATTAATACTATTAATAGCTAACAAATATTGACTATTTATTACATGCCAGAATCTTCTCTATTTTTAAAAAATGTATTCGCATCCATCATGGCAGACAGAAGGCTGGACTAGATTCCAACTCTGAGTCAGACAGACAGGGCACCGTGTGGAAGCCCACGTCATGAATTCTGGCTCCAGAACAACTACAGTAATAAATCAGGAAACCCAAGATGAACCATAGACTCTCTCAAGAAAGCAGATTTTTCCTGCAGGACCCAGGAGACACCCCAGATGCTCCGAGTGCCCAAATTGCAAAAGTGGGAAAAGGAGATCATCTGCCCCTGAACACACACACCCACTGGGGAAACTGAAGGTCTAGTTTACGGGAGAAGATTCCGACCTTACCTGGAGCCGAGTCAATTTAGAGAGCCAAGCGAAATACAGGCATAGAGGGAGCAGCAGGAAAGGCTCTGTGAGCTTACCAGGTCTTCAAGCAGTCCATTCCTGCCTGGTATCATAGGGATCATTTGAGAGGGTGGCCCGCAGCGTGGGGGAAATGCCACAGGGAGTAGGAAGTCTCCAGCTGAATTTTGTCACAATTCGAACAGGTGGAGGCAGGGTGTCAATCCTGTGTCCAGAATGCACAGGCGAGGGAAGAACTAAAGCAGACAACCACCAGTATCAGCCCAGAGCCTGGTAGACTTGCTGGGTCTCTAGACCCAGGAGAGAGAGAATAATCATTACAGTTCAACTCTCAGGAAGCCACATCCATAGGAAAAGGGGAGGGTACTACATCAAGGGAACACCCCGTAAGAAAAAAAAAATCTGAACAACAGCCTTCAGCCCTAGACCTTCCCTCTGACAGAGCCTACCCAAATGAGAAGGAACGAGTAAACCAACTCTGGTAATACGACAAAAAAAGGCTCTTTAACACTTCCGCAAAACCATACTAGCTCATCAGCAATAGATCCAAACCAAGAAGAAATCTCTGATTTACCTGAAAAAGAATTCAGGAAGTTATTAAGCTAATCAGGGAGGCACCAGAGAAAGGTGAAGCCCAATGCAAGGAAAACCAAAAAATAATACAAGAAGTGAAGGTAGACATATTCAATTAAATAGATAACATACATAAAAAATCACAACTTCATGAAACATTGGACACACAGAAATGCAAAATTTTCTGGAAAGCTGCAGCAATAGAATTGAACAAGTAGAAGAAAGAAATTCAGAACTTGAAGACAAGTTCTTTGAATCATTTCAATCCAACAAAGACAATAAGGAAATCTGAATGAAGCCTCTAAGAAGTCTGGGATTATGTTAAACGATCAAACCTAAGAATGATAAGCATTCCTGAGGAAGAAGAGAAATCTAAAAGTTCGGAAAACATATTTGGGGGAACAACTGAGGAAAACTTCCCTGGCCTTGCTAGAGACCTAGACATCCAAATACAAGAAGCACAAAGAACACCTGGGAAATTCACCACAGAAAGATTATTGCCTAGGCACATTGTCATCAGGTTATCTAAAGTTAAGATATAGGAAGGGATCTTAAGAGCTGTGAGACAAAAGCACCAGATAACCTATAAAGGAAAACTATCAGATTAACAGCAGAAAACCTGCAAGCTAGAAGGGTTTGGGGTTCTATTTTCAGCCTCCTCAAATGAAACAATTACCAGCCAAGAATTTTGTACCCAGTGACATTAAGCATCAATATGAAGGAAAGATAGTCTTTTTCAGACAAACCATGGTGAGAGAATTTGCCACTACCAGGCCACCACTAAAAGAACTGTTAAAAGGAGCTCTAAGTCTTGAAACAAATCCTGGAAATCATGAAAACAGAATCTTTTTAAAGCATAAATTTCACAGGAATTACAAAGCAAAAATACAATTTAAAAAACAAAAACAAAAAAACCAAGGTACACAGGCAACAAATAGTATGATGAATGGAACGGTGTGTCATATCTCAATAGTAACATTGAATGTAAATGGCCTAAATGCTCCACTTAAAAGATAGAGAACCTCAGAATGGATGAGAATTCACCAACCATCTGCTGCCTTTGAGAGATTCGCCTAACACATAAGGACTCACATAAACTTAAAGGGTAGAAAAAGACATTTCATGCAAATGGACACCAAAAGCAAGCTGGAGTAGCTAGTCTTAGACAAAACAAACTTTAAAGCAACAACAGTAAAAAGGACAAAGAAGAACATATAATGGCAAAAGGCCTTGTTCAACAGAAAAATACCACAATCCTAAATATAACATGCACCTAACACTGGAGATCTCAAACTAATCGAACATTTACTAATAGACCTGAGAAACGAGATAGACATCAACACAGTCATAGCAGGGGACTTCAGTACTCCACTGACAGCACTAGACAGGTCATCAAAACAAAAAGTTAGCAAAGAATGGATTTAAACTATACCTTGGGACAAATGGACTTAACAGATACAGATCATTCCATCCAACAAGCACAGAATACACATTCTATTCAACAGCGCATGGAACTTTCTCCAGGATAGACCATACAATAGGCCATAAAACAAGCCTCAATAAATTTAAGAAAATTGAAATTATATCAAGCACTCTCAGACCACAGTGGAATAAAACTGGAAATCAACTCCAAAAGGAACCTTCAAGCCATGCAAATACATGGAAATTAACCTGCTTCTGAATGACCATTGGGTCAAAAATGAAATCAAGATGGGAATTTAAAAATTCTTCTAATTGAATGACAATAGTGACAAAACGTTTCAAAACCTCTGGGATACAGCAAAGGTGGTGTTAAGAGGCAAGTTCATAGCCCTAAATGCCTACATCAAAAAGATTGAAAGAGCACAGACTGACAATCTAAGGTCACATCTCAAGGAACTATAACAAGAACAAACCAAATCCAAACCCAGCAGAGGACAGGAAATAACCAAGATCAGAGTAGAACTAAATGAAATTAAAACAAAAAAATATGAAAGATAAATGAAATTGATAGACCATTAGCAAGATTAACCCAGAAAAGATGAGAGAAATTCCAAATAACCTCAATAAAAAATGAAATGGGAGATATTACAACTGACACCACTGAAATACAAATGATCATTCGTGGCTACTATGAACACCTTTACTTACATAAACTAGAAAACCTAGAAGAGAGATAAATTCCTGGAAAGATACAACCCTCCTAGTTTAAATCACTAACAATTAGTTACCCTGAACAGGCCAATAACAAGCAGCAAGATTAAAATAGCAATTAAAACATTACCAACAGAAAAAGTCCAGGACCAGACAGATTCACAACAGAATTCTACCAGACATTTAAAGAAGAATTGGTACCACTACTGTTGACACTATTTCACAACATAGAGAAAGAGAGAACCCTCCCTGATTAATTCTATGAAGTTAGCATTACTGTAATACCAAAACCAGGAAAGGGCATAACCAAAAAAGAAAACTACAAATCAATATCCCTGAAGAACGTAGATGCAAAAATCCTTAACAAAATACTAGCTACCTGAATCCAACAACATATCAAAAAGATAATCCACCATGATAAAGCGGGTTTCATACTGAGGATGCAGGGATGGTTTAACATACGCAAGTCAATAAATGTGATACACCACATAAACAGAAGTAAAAATCACATGATCATCTCAAGAGAGACAACTGCAAAATTGTGGAACCAACCCAAATGCCCATCAATCAATGAGTGGATAAAGAAACTGTGCTGTACCTATACAACGAACTACTACTCAGCTGTAGAAAATAATGAATTAACGGCATTTGCAGCAACCTGGATGAGATTGGAGGCTAATATTCCAAGTAAAGTAACTCAGGAATAAAAAAACCAAACATTGTATGATCTCACTGATATGTGGAAGCTAAGCTATGAGGATGCAAAGGCATAAGAATGATAGAATGGACTTTGGAGACTTGAGGGGAAGGGTGGGAGTGGAGCAAAGAATAAAAGACTACAAATAGAGTGCCGTGTATACTGTTCGGGAGATGGGTGCACCAAAATCTCAGAAATCACCACTGAAGAACTTAGTCTTGTAACCAAATGTCACCTTTACCCCAATAACCTATGGAATTTTTTTTTAAAGTATTAGCGTATAAATTTGTGATACTATTGGGAAAACATACTGTCAGGTAGGCACTGTAATTATCTTCATTTATTCAATGAGATAACTCGGGAACAAACCTATTCAAAGTCCCAGAGCTCATAGAAGCTGTTCTGTTCTCTTAACCACTATTAAACTAATCTATAAGTTATTATTGAATTATAAACAGTAATAAAATAAATATTAAAGTGCTGTAACTAGATAGTGAAGAAATGTTGCATGATTTTTCCATCATATAAAATATATATAAAACATATTTTTCACTTTGGTAAAATTTTCATGAAATGTATATTTTGAGACACGTTACTAGGGAGTCATAATGGAGCTCAATGGAACTAAAATGGATCTCCAAATGAATAGACAGTATCCATCTGGTCTGTTACCATTTCTAAAATGTCTGTGCTTTTGCTGCACATTAGCATAAGCCCACTAAAATCATTCGTGCTGTAGTCATTGAAGTTTCAACCAAAGAACACATGGCACTCAAAAGCGTTGTCTATATTCTCTGTTTCAATTCCTTGCCTTTCATTCTCTTTCTTTCTCTCTCTCTCTTTCTCTTTCTCTCTCTCATTGACATTTTAATGAAAGAACACATGGAACTCAAAAGCGTTGTCTATATTCTCTGTTTCAATTCCTTGCCTTTCATTCACTCGCTCGCTCTCATTGAAGTTTTAATGAAAGAACACATGGAACTCAAAAGCATTATCTATATATTCTGTTTCAATTCCTTGTCTTTCATTCTCTCTCTCTATTCTCTATTCCCCCCACCCCCACCCCACCTTTGAGAGACAGTCACCCAGGCTGGAATACAGTGGCAGGATCAGGGCTCACTGCAACCTCAGTCTCCTGGGTTCAAGCGATTCTTGTGCCTTAGCCTCCTAAGTAGCTGGGATAAACAGGCATGCACCACCATACCTGGGTAATTTTTGTGTTTTTAGCAGAGATGGGGCTTCATCATGCTGCCCAGGCTGTTCTCAAATTTCTAGCCTCAAGTGAGCGTCCTACCTCAGCCTCCCAAAGTGCTGAGATTACAGGTGTGAGCCTGGCCTCTCATTCTCTCTTGATCTCATTCATTCCAGTGAGGCTTTTATTTTGTTTTGTTTAACAAGGAATAGCGTTTAATAAAGAGACTGGACATGCTAGGATTTGAGTTTACAGTTAGTTATTCCAGAGCTATATGATTTTAACAGGTTAACCTATTGAAATGTCAATTCCTTTATCTGAGGAATAATAATAGTCAAAATATAAATAGTACCTGTTATGAAATATGCATTGTCCTCAGCAATTAACAGAAATTAATCCACTTAATTCTCACAACACACATTTGGAGTAAGTTTATTACAAATACAAAGGGATTAAATAAATTGAGGTCCTGTAGTAAGTAAAAAGCAAAGCATGGACTTGAATCCAGGTGTTCTGCCCCAAGGGTCCTTTATCTTTTTTTTTTTTTTTTTAAATTATAGATTGACAGGACATTGCAATAGTTGTACAAAGAGGTCCATTCACCCTTCTTCCCCCATGGTCACAGGTTATATAAGTATAATAAATACCTAAACCAGGAAATTGATCCTCATATATGTTTAAAATATGTATGTATGCATGTAAGTATATATGTATTTATTTATTTATTGTTTTTTGAGACAGAGTCTCACTCTGTCGTCCAGGCTGGAGTGCAGCGGCAAGATCCGGGCTCACTGCAACCTCCGCCTCCCAGGTTCAAGAGATTCTCCTGCCTTAACCTCCTAAGTAGATGGGATTACAGGCAAGCGCCACTACGCCCGGCTAATTTTTTGTATTTTTAGTAGAGGCAGGGTTTTGCCATGTTAGCCAGGGTGGTCTTGATCTCCTGACCTCGTGATCCACTGGCCTCGGCCTCCCAAAGTGCTGGGATTACAGGCGTGAGCCACTGCACCTGGCCTAAAATATATATTTATATGTTTAAATATATGTATATAATGCATATATATCATTTTTATTACACACTTATTTATGTTGTCATCACTGCAATAAAGATAACTATTCCATCACCACAAAAATCTTTTTTGCCACTCCTGTGTACTCAAACTGCAACATCTCTAGCCCCTTCCATTCAGGCTTTTGCTTTACTGCACTGAGACTGTTCTTGTCAAGGTTACTCAGAAATCCATTAGTCAAGTCCCCATGTTATTCAGGCAGCCATCAGCATTGGACGTGGTGAATCACTTCCTCCATTGAAGCCATTTTTTCTCTTGTCTTCTGGCTCACCATTCTCTTGGTTCTCCCCCAACCTCATATGCTCATATGCTCTTGGTTCTCCTCCAACCTCATATGCTCTCAGTGTCTTTTGCTGGTTTCTCTTCCTCTCTTCTCAATCCTGACAGCCTTTATATTAACTCAGTTCTCAGACGTCTATTCTTTTCTTCTATCTTTTTGCTTTACACTTACTCCCAAGATCTTAAATACAGTATGATTTCAAATGTGTATCACTAAGTTGGGGTTCTTCCAAATACTGTATTCATTTACCCAATTGTTCACTAGACAACTCACTCAAATATAACATTCCATTATAAAGTTAACATTTCCAGAAACAAACTCCTGATTTACCCTTCCCAAATCAACTTTTTATGACATTTTACTCATTTTAATGAATATTCTTCCAGTGGTTTAACTCCAAAACATGTGCTTTTCATCACGTTCTACTGCAATTATCATAGATCTCCTCCACAAAAACAAGTCAGTACATAAGTAAATAAACAAATAGAGAATTACATTTAAACTGGTACCTTGATCTCTTTCTACTCCAAAAACTGACAATAAAGAAATATATTTTGGCCGGGTGCGGTGGCTTATGCTTGTAACCCCAGCACTTTGGGAGGCCCAGGTGGGTGGATTGCCTGAGATCAGGAGTTTGAGACCAGCTTGGACAGTATGTTGAAACCCCCGTCTCTACTACATATGCAAAAAAATTAGCCAGGCATGGTGGCAGGTGCCTAAATCTCAGCTACTCAGGAGGCTCAAACACAAGAATAGCTAAACCCGGGAGGTGGAAGTTGCAGTGAGCCGAGATAGCGCCAGTGCACTCCAGCCTGGGTGCCTGGGTGACAGAGCGAGACTTTGGCTTCAAAAAGAAATATATTTTCTAGTTAAATTAAAATCTTCTATCTACCCAAACCATTTCAAAATAAACTCAATGTGCCAGGTAAACTCATGATTCAAAAACAATACCTTTTTGTCAGAAGGCAAGCGGAACATGTAACCAGTTGTCTCAAGTTGACATTTCACATTTCAACCTATTTCCATAACAATGCAAGTTACTTGAAAGCAGAGACTGTGTTTTCCTCATTTACAGATTCCCAGCAGCTACTAAAGTGCCTCACACGTGACAGGAATACAATAAATATTGATCATATAAATAAAAAATAATTACAACTAAAAGAAAATAGATTTCAGGGTAAAAAAAAAAAGCAGTGGTTAATGCCATATGCTGCATAAATACATTAATAAATTCCATCTTACAAAATTGATATGCAGATAATATTTTTAATAATACAAGAGGAATCAGCTTGTAATTTTTTAATTCTTAAGTAAATTTATTAATAAGTTAAATGTATTAATTTCTAGTATCTATTATACCACTGCACAAATAATGAGATTATACTAGTGCTACCACAAAATCTAACAACTTAAATGGAATGTTTTAGTGATAATTCAATTGTGAGCTATTGGTCATAACCAAGTACATGCCACAACTCAAACATCCACACCTATAAATTGATATTGGTTAATGTACATACACAGCTGCTTTCTATGAGCTAATGGGAATTTCTTTGACTAAAAAAAAAAAAAAAAATCAGGGAATAATACTTTGGGTTTAGTTTTTTTTTTGTAGTTAAGAGTAAAGGCTTAAAGATAGAGCGCCAGTTGCTTTGTTATTTTTATACAACTTTTCTTTTTCTCTTCACTGTCAATGGCACACTTTGGCACAGTCAGTGTTGGGCTTTAGAATATTTGTGTGACTTTTCTCACTGCCATATATGGCATAAATAAAGTGCCCCACTTACATGAGAGTTTTTCCCACTCAGCATCATGTTGAGTGCTTTACAGATTGGGTGTGCTCAACATGATTAAGGGTGCATGCAAGTGAGCTGTAGATAAGAGGAGGAATAATGCAGCTTCCACACAGTCATTGGCACTGGCGTATGTTGAATACATAGAAGCATCTTCATTAAAAAATGATGCTACTTGCTGAGTGTTTGGGTTGATTTACACAGACAGTACAATGTATTGTCTTTGATGTCCAATAGCATGAAAACTATATGTATACGTCTGAGTATATCGAGCTGTCTGTTAAAATTTTTATATAACATATTTGCATTTTATTCAGGATCATCAAACAGGGAAATCAAAGTACAGTCACCTTGTTTTTTTCCTGTAGGTTGAAAGCACTACAAATTAAATGACTCTGCCAAGTTCCCAACCAGAGGAGAGAAAAAAATCAGCTTTGCTGTTTGTTGTTAAATGTCAGCAAAAGTCACATTTTAAAAAGGTTTTAAAAAAAATTTAAGCTCTAAGGTCAATGATCTCTTGTATTAATAAAGGATTTCATCCAGAGGAAAAGAGCAAAGATGAAATGTGCATGTGGATTCATAATCAACTTGAAACACCAAGGAGGCAACTCAATCCCAATTAAATGAAAAATATTTGCCCAAAGCTTTCTTGAAGTTTTCCAAAATCCTTCTTAGTACAAATTGTTCCTATTAAAAGTACTTCAAATTGGATTCTCAATAATTTGACTAATGTATAGACTAATGGTTTTTTATTTATTTTTTGTTAAGAAATCTTTAGATCCTAAACATTTTCACTTCACTAGTTTTGAAAAGTTCTCTCAGAGTCTCATGGCATTTCCTTGATAATAAAGATAGGCTGTGATGTCAAAAATAAAAACCAAGCCTGAATAGAGCTTATATCTATATATAAGTTCTCAGAAAGGGGTGTGATTTGGTGAATTCACATTGATGCTTTTTTGGGTTCATGCTGCATTTTAAAAGTTTTCTTAAAGTCACAAATCTTCCTTAAAAGAGTACCGCTAATATTTAGGGTGAAGTGTGTGGAATTTTAGCTTGATCTTTTACCTCTTTCATGTGCCAATCCCCTTTGGCTTATTGTAGTTAATTAAAAATTAGTTGCTTTTTTATGTCTCTTAATATTTGTGGTGAAAAACTAAAGAAGTGAGATCTCATTAATGTTTTTATTTTTTTCCACATGTATTTATCATCATTCCATATCTATGAGAAGATTTGTTACAGTGAGTTAATATCAGAACTCAAATTTAACTTACAACTCGTACCAAGACAGCTGAGCATCTTTGCCTTCCTGTATTTTGCAGATGACCTTAAATTGGATACACATCTCTCTCTTTTTCAGCACTTGGAAATAATAGACAAGAGTTTTATCAAGCAGGGCGTCTTCTGTGAAAGCAGGAAAATCAAAGAATTCCTCTTGCAGCCTCTGCACCCTTCCTTGTCCCTGATAACTTCTCATGGCCAACTTGCTGGGGCTTACACTGGTACCAGTGTCCCAGTGGCCTCGCACTCTGTCCCACACCTTCCAAGAAGTGTTCAAATATATTCTTGTCTCTAACTCTTCAAGAAACATTATTTTCCATTTGTCATATATTCTCAGAGTCAAATTTGTGGATCAATTTCTTGATTTCAAAGAACATATAGCTTCATGTGAATTTAGCAACACCCATACAAAGTATAAGAACCAGTCTTTTGAAGATACTAAGACAAAGCAAAACAAAAACAACAAAAAAGAATCCAACTATTGGCCACCTATAGCACTAAAAATCATCAAGACAAAATTAAACACTTTAAAATTTTGGGTATTTTTATTTTTGAATAATTTTTTTAATTCTGAAAAGAACAAAGAATAATAACTACCCATATTTTACCATCCAAAATTAATAGGGTAGGTTTTTGGCAAATTTACTAAACTACGTTTTGCATATTGCTACATTTTAAAATAAGATCTATATAATATATAAATGTGCTAGACTTTCTATTTGGCTAATTATAAACTGTGAACATAACTGGCAAAGTTTTCCTGAAAACACTATAACAAATTTATGACAATTCTTGTTTCTTATGTGGATCAATCATAAGTATTGGTCACACTCATTAAAATTTAAAAATGTGTTATTAGAATGAGGAAAATAAATATTAAATAAGTCAGACTATGTATATGAGTTAATAAGCCTCCTTATTAAGAGCTTACTATGTGTCAGATATTATGTATGTTTGTGTATATATATATATGTATATATCTCATTTCCACATTCACCCTGGCTTCAACCAGGATTTGGCATTTTCAAGAAATTTGAAATATTGAAGTGCCTATTTTTTTTTTTCTTTTAACTCCTATTTTTTATTTGAGAAAGCCAGAAGCACATAAGGTTAAATGACTCCACCAAAGGCTCACAAGTGAATATGTGATTTGATCTTTAATCTGCCTGATGGTTAAACCTGTGCTGCTGACTAGACAAAATTGGACACTCTTCCTGTATTAGTCAGGATTCTCTTAGAGGGACAGAAATAATAGGGTATATCATTATTATATTAGGGTACTCTTAGAGGGACAGAACTAATAGGATATATACATATTTATATTTATATGAATATAAAATAGGACTAATAGGATATATATAATATGTATCTCCTAATATATATCCTAATATATATGTGGGGAATATATATATGTATCCTAATACATATATATGTATATATGGGGAATTTGTTAAGTATTAACTTACATGATCACAGGGTCCCACAGTAGGCTGTCTGCAAGCTGAAGAGCAAGGAGAGCCATTCTGAGTCCCAAAACTGAAGAACTTGGAGTCCAGTGTTCGAGGGCAGGAAGTATCCAACATGGGAGGAAAGATGTAGGCTGGGAAGCCAGGCCCATCTCTCAGTTTTCACATTTTTTCTGCCTGCTTTATATTCCCTGGCAGCTGATTAGATTGTGCCCACCCAGATTAAGGGTGGATCTGCCTTCCCCAGCCCACTGACTCAAATGTTAATCTCCTTTGACAACACCCACAGACACACCTAGGATCAATACTTTGTATCCTTCAATCCAATCAAGGTGACACTCAGTATCAAACATCACACTTCCTACCATGTTACCATGCAGATTTTTCCACAAATACTATGGCAGGTAGTAATCATTATAAAAATGGTGTTTTTTGTGGCATTATTTACTTTAAGAGAAAGTTTATATTTGACTTATTGAATAAACTACAAGTTAAATTTGAGACAGTTGGTGTATTTTAACATATGAATTATGATTTAAAATTTGACTGATACACAAGCTGAGATGGGATTTGGCTGATCAATGTGAAAAGGGAATTTTTTTGTAAATCAAAATGATTATTTTAGCCAGATTCATTTTCATAAATATTAAAACCAATATTTACTGGCGTGGGTTGCTTCTCTCATAGGGCATATCTAAGTTAAAATATTAATTTTGGCCAGGTTTTAGCTCATAACATGGCCTAATTGCTGTTTAGCATTTTCAAGAAATTTGAAATATTGAAGTGCTTGTTTTTTTTTTTTTTTTTTTTTTTCCTAAAAGACAATAAATGCCTTTAGCACCTGCATAGTAACTGTTGCTTAAAAAACATTGCGGGCTAATTTTACTCAGCTGGGGTTCAAAGGAGCTTATGTTTCAGTTGTTCACTGGTAAAATTTCCTGTTGACTTGGATTTCCCAAACCTAATCAGTCAATATTATTTTTCTATGAAACCAGTTGATATCTAATGATTTATATGTATACCATCAACTATACGTATAAAACCATGTAAACAACTAGCTGCGGATAGTTATTTCTCCTCTTTATTTGCCAAAATATTTATTAGCATAAATGATGTAAGAAGAATCCATAACCAACCTGATAGAAGCAACCTACCTAACATACTTTTTGTGTATCCATTTATAGATAAACAACTACATAATTTAATAAAACTTGTATATTCCTTAATAATTTGCCTTAAATTATATAATTGTCTTTGGTTAATGTAGGTAAAACAAATACACATTTTTTAAAACAATCCTTTATGGTATCTATGCTTCAGTGAAACAAAAAATGTAGGTTTCTTAAATGTTATTACTTCATTTATATTATAGTTGTTCTTGTTGTTGTTGTATAAGTGACATAAAAAACTGTGTCTAAAAACTGCAGATTTCTAGTTCATTTGTACCTTGAAAATCCAACTAAATAGCTCAAGACCACTCCACATGTGTTTGGGAATTTTGACACATTTCTTCGGATATCTGAGGATGGCTTCCCGGGTGGGTAATGTGAAAGCTTACATTCTCCTGGTCATTTGTGCCTTCAGGTTCGGTTGCCTCTTCTCAGGTTGACTCCTGGTGCCCACTCCACTTCACCCTGTGCAGAGGCACTGGCCCTCTCCTTTAATTTTTTAAGCAAAGCATCAATCATGCAGTTGCAGCATTTAGTGAACTTTTTCTTAGGTTTCAGGAATAAACTAGAGGTCTGCTTTACTGCTCAAAACAGAAAAATAATCTCAAAATAAAATATTAGACTCCACATTTTTTTAAGTAATTTGGACACCCTTCCACCAGAAATTTACACTGCTCATTTTTCTCCTTTCAGTTGAGCCTGAACTACTTATTGGGAGCCTTCTTTCTCAGGATCACACTTTCCTATTCCACACCAGCTTTCCTATTCTCTTCCAGCTAGGTGCCTCCACACACTCTCTCCTGCAGATTGTTCTTGATTTCTCATATAGGACATAATATTGTTCTTACTTTAAACTTTTCTTATGTTTAGGTAAGTTTCTTAAATACTTTCATAATCAAAGGTTAATTCACAGCGTTTTCTAATTTTTTAAGTCATCTAACTTAGTTATCTTAGTAAATATAAAAACAAAATATATTATTTTCATTTTCCATTTGCCTGAGTTTAGTCAATTTTTAAATTGAATTCTACTTACAACTTTTTTTAGTAATCCATTTGAAATCATTTTGGAAGAATGTGTTATGTAAACTATACTATATAAATTATTGATACATAGACATATACACACATACAATACTTTACCTTTATTTATTCTCCTACTGTGTGATGCATCACACACAAAAAGTCTGCCGAAAATCTAGATCACATAGATCACATAAACAACTTGATTCAGAACAATAGTTTTTTTTGTTTTATTGGGATAAGTTAAAGATGTGTAAATTAGCTTTTGAATGTTTTAGAAATTATAATCCATTATTAAGCTATGTAAGTGCAATGCCCTTTTCCAAGTGAATTTTCCTTGGAAATAATAGCAAAATTTACTTGCAACCTTTTTTTTTTTAGTACCAATAGTGCACCCAATTGAAGCTAGCACATGTAAAGCATAGTTCTTGCCCCAGAACTTTCACTGTATAAATAGCTAAAAGAAATATGCGATTATTCTGCATTTGTTTCTCATTGTTCTAATTATCTTATTTATCTAGAAATATTCATCCCTCAGCTTTGAGTTTTGTTGCCTTAGAGAGCATTCTATTTTTTTTTTCTACCCTCACCATAAATGTATGATTCTTTGGGGAGGGAGGAGGGACTTCTTCACTACTGTATATTAAGCAAGGCACTTCCCATAATGATTACTTTTAAAGTCATCAAATATGTGACATTTGTGGAATCAAAATATGAAAGAAGGATTGTGCAGTAGGGTAATGACAGTACTTGCTGCTTTCCATAAAGCACCTTCCATGATGAATTGATTAAAAAGGGCAGGAGCAGAGTTAAACAGATTTCCATGGATCTCATCCAGATAACATTTTTACCAGCCTGTCTCAGGCAGTGTCAGGAAAACTGTAAATAAGTTACTGATCCTTTCTTAGAGAAGATACTCCCAGAAAGCTCACTGTTTTTTAGCTTATAAGATAAAATATTTGTGTTTCATCACCATCATTATCATCAGCATCATCTAATGATCTCCTGCTAAATTCCAGATAAAGCTTGATGCTGAGTGTTTTACAAACATTACCTGGATTATTCACACCAATATTGACAGTCAAATAATAGTATCTTCATTTAACAGATGAGAACATGAAAATTCAGCATGTTGGCAACTCCTTAGAGTCATGTTTATTTGCTTCTAAGACCAGTAGTAATTTTTCTTATACGGAGTGCTTCCCACAATATAACATCACTATCATAAACCACATATGATAAATTCTGCAATTTTAAAATTACTACACAACACACAGATGATCAAGTAGAACTGTTATAAACTGAAACATGCCTATAATATGTGCATTATATCATAGAAAGTAATTAGGCATCACATTTTTCCATATGATCACTTTTTTTTAAATGTGAGGGGCCCACTTTTCTATATATTCTTTTCTCTTTGACACCCTATTCCACTAATGGTTTTATTCTTGAAAGGAACGGAAAAATATTTTTGATTTTTTTTCATGATCACAGTCCTGGACTGTGATCCTGGAGAAAAAAGAAACGCCCAAAGTGAGCCCAAAGATTGCTCTACTAATCTGCCTGGGGTGTTTTGCTACCACTGACTCAGCAAAGGGCCAGAGTGTCTCCCAGAACTAAAGTAGTAGAGAAAGAAGTTCTTAAATGTGGAAGGGGCTGTAATTTGCAAGATAGGACACTGAAGAAGATAAGCTATGCAGAGTGGGAGTGGGAACAGAAGTGTGCAGGGATAGTCACTGCAGGTACTTAGCTGGGACTGAGTTTGGCACTTCAAAGGTGGAACTGCATGAGGCATTGCAAAGATGCCTGCTAAGGAGCCGAGAGCTAGAAGGTGAGGATAAAGGTTGTATAGTTCTGGAGAATGTTGGAATTAAAAAAAATAGTGAAACCATATGATCGCTTCAATAAATTATAAAAGCTCTCAGCAAACTAAAAATGAAAGAAAATTTTCTTAACATTATAAGTGTGCAAATAAAAAGCCTACTGCTAGAATTATATTTCATAGTGACGGAACCCCCTTCTACTAATATTTGAAAGACAGGGGTCCTATCCACTCTAACAATTTCTGTTAAACATTTTACTACAAGTCCTAGCCTTTTCAAGGAAATGGTCAAAAAACAAAAGGTAAAAGGCATACAGTTTAAAAGAGAAGTAAAACCATTATTATTTGAAAATAACATGTTTGTTTACATGGAAAGCCTTAAGGAATCTACAGAAAACTAATATGTGGATTTACTAAGATCACAGGACACAAAATCAATGTATAAAATCAGTTATGCTTCTAAGAACTAGCAACAAACAATAAGAAATACATTTTAGAAAAAAATCTCTTTATATCAAAAATATATTTTAGAAATTAATAACATATGACCAAAATATCTATATGGAAAACTAATAAATATGGCTGAAAGAAGTTAAAGAAGAATTAAAACAGCGTTGAAAGACTCAGTACTGCTGAGATATCTATTCTCCTTAAATTGATATATAGATTCAATGCAATCAGTCTCAAAACTCCAGGAGGCTTTCCTGAAGAAAAGACACACTGATTCTATAATTTATGTAAAAATTCAAGAATATAGGATAGTCAAATAATCTTTAAAAAGAGAAACAAAGTTGGAGGACTCCCACTGTCTGAATTCAAGATTTACTATAAAGCTACCATAATCAAGACTGTGTGGTGGTGACATTAGAATAGACAATTGTAAGAATAGAATAAAGAGTCTAGAAATAGACCTCCTGTTCAAATGATTTTCAGCAAAGGCACCAACTAAATTCAATAAGGAAAGGAAAGTCTTTTGAACAAATGGTGATTTGACAACTGAGTAAATATATAAGGGAAAAAATAAGTCTCAATTCCTACTCTCAGCATACACAGAAAATAATCTGAGATATAATATCTACATAAACAGGAAACTCAGACCATAAAGTTATTAGAAGAAAACACAGTAGAACATCTTTCTGACCTTGGAGTAGATAATTTACCTAAACAGGACATGATACATACTGTCCGTAAACAAATTGGACTTCATAAAAAATTTAAAAACTCTGCTCATCAAAATATATTGTTAAGTAAATTGATATACAAACTACAAAATGAAAGACAACATTTGCACTACATTTATACGTATGTGTCTTATATATATCCAGAATATATATGAAGCCCTGAAAAAGGCAAAAAAAAAATTAAAAAATTAAGTGAAAGAATTGAGCAGACAATTTTTAAAAAAGAATGTATGTGAATGACCAACAAGCACATGATAAGATACTAAACATCACTACTCATTAGGGAAATACAAATGAAAACTTCAATAAGATACAACTTCACAATCACTAAATGCCTAAGATTTTTTTAAGACTGATGATACCAAATGTTTGCTAGACTTTGGAGTGACTAGAATTCCTACACATTGCTGCAAAGAGCACATTGGAAAACTCTTTGGCAAGTTCTTCTAAAGTTAACCACACATCAATCCTCTGACTCAGCAATTCCAATCTTAGGTATATATGCAAGAGATATGAAAACTTACTTCTACAAGAAAGATGTGTATAAGAAGATTTGTGGTTCTCTTACTCATTATAGCCAAAACATTGGAAGCAGTCTAAATGAACATTAAGAGAGAATGGATAAACAAATTTGATATATATTCAACAATAAACAAACAATAGAGTATTGCCTTTGAGTGGTGGAGAGTGACTAGACTGAGGATAGGAGGGAACTTTTAGCAGTCATTGAAATGTTCTGTATCTTGATTGGGATATTGGTTATATAGGTGCATGTATTTGTCAAAATCCACCATATTATATACCTAACATGTATAGATTTCATTGTATGTAAGCTTTACTGCAACAAAAATTATGAGGAAACATTTGTATGAGAAAACTACAGTTAGTCCTTAGCACTGAAGGAAGAAGGCTACTGACTATTAGAAAATGTGATGGTAAAAATGCTAATAAATTTATCTCCCCTGAGAAATCCAACATGACCAAAGATAGCACTAGAAATAGTGGTGAATGATACACTCTATAGTAAGGTAATACAATTCAATGTTTTTTCTTATTGAAATCTCAGATTATTGAATCTGTTTATTTTATTGTCGCTCTAAAATGAAAAAGACATTACATTTTTAATTGTTTAATTAGTTTTATGCCTCTTAAAGTATAAATCTTGGCAACAAATATACTACTTTTCAAATATCTATCTGGAGGAACATTTATTCAATAAAATCGAAAGGCCACGAGGGCAGAGAGAATGGAGAATTTGAATCAAAGTAACAATATGATCTTAATTATAATGATGAGATTAAATTACCACGTGGAATGTTTTCAATAAACATAACTCATCTGATTACCACTTCAATTAGCCAAAATTCCCTGCATTCATATTTAGCATTTATAGTATTTAACAAAACAATTTACAATTGAAAAAATAGTATTTCATGTCCAGAATGGTGGAAAGGGAGTAAATTAGTTTCTTTAGAGATAGCATAATGATACTCTCATTTGTAACCAAAACCTTAAAATAATAATAAACATTAATTACTATTCAACAAATGATTGTTGAGGATCTGCCATATTCTGGGAACAGTGCAATGTCTGGAAATATCAAGGTGATAGTAAGAAAGTCACAATCTAGGCCACAACTCTGAATGGAGATGTTCATCATAAATAATATAAGTACTTTAATAAATCTGTGTTTGAAGATTTATTAAGTTGATTTGATTTTTTTAATTTAGAAAGGTTTGTAGAAAAACATTCAAAGGAAAGCAATTAAAAATTGCCAATAAATATTCATGAATATAGTTATATTCTAGTATCTACCGAGAAACTGAAAACAAAGTGTTCAAATATAGTGAGGTTAAATGAGTCTTGATACAACTATACCATGGAATAAACAATACATAGGTTACAAACGTTCCTGAGTTGGACTTTGGGCAAGACGTTTTTATCTTTTTCTACATCTCAGTTTCCCCATTCAAATAAAGCACAAAATATCTTCCTAACCTATACTGCAGGATTATTAGAATGGTTAAAAACTACAGAGTAAACATAAGTACCTAAAAAAGTGAAATATTTTAAAAACCCCACTATTTGAATAAAATTAGAAATTAGTAAGTGAATGTCACTTCGTCTTTATCACAAATGTCTACATTCCTAGACTTAAAAATAAACCTATTGCTTTTGTGAATAGGAAACTGGTAAAAACAATATAGGAAAAGAGCCAATTCTAATCCTGTGGGTTTCTCCTATGCTGACTGAAGTTTCAAACTGAAAAGGTTTTCATAAGCATTTTCAGTTCACCACCATATAGATGCATGAAGTGGGGAGATATGTTATCCATTGCCCTCGTTTATACATAATGATACTACATTTTTCTCATGAGGACACTTCAGATTCCATTTTCATTATCACACCCTTCATAATTCTTGTTTGAGCTCATATTTTGAAAACAGTGAATATACAAGTCTATTTCAACCTTACTTTAGTTTATGGGAAAAAGCACCCAAATAAGCATAGATGCATAACATACAGTACCTCCATACTTCTCTCCCCACAACTCTGGTTACTTCTTAATAAAATAGCAGAAATGGGATTTATTCAGTCTTCAGATGGCAGAAAAATGAAAAGAAGATTCTTAGGTAAAAGTGAGTTCTCCACTGCAGTCAGAATGGCCATTTCATTAAACAAAGTCTTTGTTTCCCAACTCTTCTTTAAATCTTTGCCTATCATTGCTAGTATTGTGCCATGCTGCTACATGCAACTGGGGTCTCCCTTTTCCAGCTGATTATCAAATGTCTTAGACTGTTTTGTGCTGCTGTAACAGAATATCACAAACTGGGTAATTTATAGCAAACAGAAATGTATTGGCTCACAGTTCAAGGGGCCACCATCTGGCAAGGGCCATTCTTGCTGCATCATTACATGGCATAAGGAATCACATAGTGGACGGTCAGAGAACCAGAGAGAGCAAGAGGGGGACAAACTTATTGTTTTATAAAGGCACAATTCCCAACCATGAGTGGAGCCCTCATGATCCAAACACCTTTTAAATGTCCCACATTTTAATACTGTTACAATGGCGATTAAGTTTCAGCATGATGATGAAGGGGACAACCATTCAACACAGGGGAGATTACTTGTGTTAGTCAATAAGTGAAATGTTCTCAACTATAAAAGACAAACCTAAGTAAAGAAAAAAGATGTCCAGCAAGGTCTGCTTAGTATTCCTTAAAATAATGTTATGTGGTAATTATATGTTATCATACCCAGTCAGTGAGTCCAGACATTCATCTAAGAAGAGTGCACCTTCCACCCCCACCTTAGATGAGGCTGACAGAGAAGTTTGTCTCCAATCAAGCTTTACAAATTCAGCCAGGTTCACTGCTGTTTTTGCTCTTTTATACCCGGATGATTGATAGAAATGGCATCCAATGTCCACTTTTCCCTTCCTTTCTGGGGGTCTAAAAGATGGGCTTTTACTGTTTTCTTTTCTTTTCTTTTCTTTTTGAGAAGGAATCTCGCTGTGTCACCCAAGCTGGAGTGCAGTGGTGCAATCTCGGTTCACTGCAAGCTCCGCCTCCCAGGTTCAAGGATTCTTCTACCTCAGCCTCCCGAGTAGGTGGGACTACAGGCACATGCCACACACCCGGCTAATTTTTTGTATTTTTAATAGAGACGGGGTTTCACTATGTTAGCCAGTATGGTCTCGATCTCCTGACCTCCGGATTTGTCCACTTTGGCCTCCCAAAGTGCTGGGATTATAGGCATGAGCCACAGCACCCAACCCTTTTACTATTTTCTAATAGAAATATTATAAAGTAGCAAACAAATAGCAAATAAAAATTCTCACTGAATACAAAATGTAGACAAAAGGCAATCTCTTCTTTTATCTCAATCTTTGTTGTGGCTCAAGAAATTTTTTATTGGGAAAAGAACAGTCTAAGCTTTGCTTTGTCAGTTAAACAAATCTGTACAATCCCCAACATAAAGCAAGCATTGGAACAGAGTAAATCAAAGAAAGTATCCTGGGCTTGCTACTAAAGGATTTTCTGAGTCTCTTAACCCATTAGATTCACATGACCTACAGTTATGGACAGCATGTTCTGTCACCCAAAGAGAAATTACAGATACTTCAGGCTCAGTGCTGCAATCTAGAAGATTGAATGTGAATACTTTCAAAACTCTGCCACCTTCAATTAAATAGTAGCATCTACCTATGTTTTTCTGCAAAGGCCATGGTCTTGGAAATACTCAATTTCTTCTTCTTCCTCAGTCCACAAGTCCAATTAATCACCAGGTTCTTTAGCTTTTTTATTATGAACATATTTTAAATCCATCTATTCCTCAGGTGCTGCCTCTGCCATTATCCTTGTTCAGGCTCTGATTATTACCCTGGCTGTTGAGATAAAGGATCCTTTGTCTAACGTCAACGTCCTCTAAACCACTCTCCAGGCAATCACCAAGGTAAGCTGCCAGCCAGAGACTTATACCATACACACTGGAAACCTACCAGTGTATCCAGATTTCTCTCAGAACAAGGTTCATGTGCCTCATCATGATATAACAAAACCACCTGCGAAGCACAGGCAGGAATCTGGGGTCGCAGAGACTGCATTCTATTTTCAGTTCTGCTGCTCGGTTGGGGAAGATACTTTTCTGTCCCAGGCCCAGGTAGAGTAGGCAATCTCTGTCTCATAGGCTTGATATGAAGGTTTAGTTGAATAATGAATTCATGGCATTTTTCCACAATAGCCAAATACAGAGTAAACTTTCTAGAAATATTCATTACTACTTTTATTATTATTAATACTTGGATAAAATAATTCGTGTGCAGTTACTGTAATTGTTTGCCGATCATTAATTTTTTCATTGCTTTCTCTCCTTATTCAAGGAACTTGCACACTATTTTTTTCTTCCTAGCCTGCACTAGGCCACCAGGCATCCCTTATGGTCATAACTCCATGTCGACTCCCTCTAGGCAGTTAAGGTGGTCAAAAGAACTATCTGGCCACTCTCTCTGACATGGCTCTGTGGCTTCAAGAAAATGTATGTGAACGAAACTCCATGAAACATAGAAGAGTGTCCCCAGTAGTTTTTGTTTTTTTTTTTTTTTTTTTTTTTCTTTTTTTTTTTTTTTGAGACAGAGTCTTGCTCTGTCACCCAGACTGGAATGCAGTGGCTCAATCTCGGCTCACAGCGAGCTCTGCCTCCTGCATTCATGCCATTCTTCCATCTCAGCCTCCCAAGTAGCTGGGACTACAGGCGCCTGCCACCACGCCTGGCTAAATTTTTGTATGTTTAGTGGAGATGGGGTTTCACCGTCTTAGCCAGGGTGGTCTCAATCTGCTGACCTCGTGATTTGCCCACCTTGGCCTCCCAAAGTGCTGGGATTACAGGCGTAAGATATCGCGCCTGGCGGATAGTCTTAAACTAAATTTCATGTGAGCTAGTAGAGGGAAGGCCAGAAGAGAAAGATTTTGCAGGGATTATGGGGCAGCAAGAAGCTCACTCTGCTTTCTGTCTGCATCCTTAAAAGCTGGCAACACCTAACACCTGGTAAACAGTTGCCCACAGCATGGAGGGAAATAAGTGTTTATTGTAGGTGGTCAATAGTTATTGACTGTAATATAACTGACATGAGTTATTTGCAGCCAGTGGTATTTAAAATAGTCATAGAACTGGACCCTGGCCCTGAGACAGTTAATTTCCTAGAGATCTGATATGGTTTGGCTGTGTCCCCACCCAAATCTCATCTTGAATTGCAGTTCCCATAATTCCCACATGTCATGAGAGGGAGCTGGTGAGAGGTAATTTAGTCATGGGGGCAGCTACCCTCATGCTGCTGTCCTTGTGATAGTGAGTGAGTTCTCATGAGATCTGATGGTTTTATAAGGGGATTTTCCCCCTTTTGCTCAGCACTTCTCCTTCCTGCCATCATGTGAAGAAGGACATGTTTGCTTCCCTTTCTGCCATGATTGTAAGTTTCCTGACGTCTCCTCAGTCATGCTGAACTATGAGTCAATTAAACCTCTTTTCTTTATAAAATAGCCAGTGTGGGACATTCCTTTATAACACCATGAGAATAGACTAATACAGGCCCTTACCTTTAATTCTCATTAATCATTTAATTAGATATTTCACTCTTAGTATCCACATCTTTCTCTGGAGCTCAGTCACCATAGATAATAGAACATTGAGGTAAAAATTGCCACCAGGGAACAGGTGTTCCCATATTCCTAAATCACACTTACTTGGGACAAGATGAGCTTCCAAAAAAAGATTGCTATTTTAATGACGCTCATCACAGTCATGACTGGCTCAGGGCTTTCAAATCTCCTCCCTCAACTGCAGCAAATTTAGAAAGCCTGCATTTTTTTAAGCATTCTAAAAGATTCAACAGTTTTCTCCATGTAATCAGAGACACTAATTATCAAGCTTATTTCAGATAAAGTAGTAGTTAATGCCAATTTATCAAGACGGGAAATGAATCTGATTTTATTTCTATTGCAACTGCCCAAAGGCAGGTGGCTTAAGGCAAGTATATTTAGTTTAATGAGACTCTAGGGGATAAACAATCTAAGTTTGAGCACCCTCATTATGCATCAGCAAATACAGTGACCTGCCTGCTGCAGGAATTCAATTTATATTTACATAAAACACGGCTGTAGCTAGTCCACTGATAGAAGCATAAGATATTAGACTTCCCCTCCCTCAGATGGAATTTGTGCATTCCTGCTCAAATACTTGTATCTTAAACTTATTTGGGAAGTAATTTCTTATGGTCTCAATGCTTTTATCTTTATCCGTTGTAAGCCTATTTCCAAAAGTTTTATTTTCTAATTTTCAGGTACAGTAAAGAGTCTAAAGCAACTTTTTGTCCTTTATTCATTAACATTTTCTCACTGTAAAACTATCAAGGATTTACCATCATGCAGATTCATGGTTGCTCAATTCGGAGCTCCAAGTTTCCTATGACAGGTGCACACAAAGAAAACAATAACCCATAATTCTAGTGTCCAGAAGTAAACATTGGTAATATTTTAATGGGTTGGTCATCTATAGTTCTTTGGGCTTAAACCAGGAGACTGAGATTAATCAAGGAGAAAAGATGATAATAAAGACACATGAGACACATTGTTGATGCTGTGTCTAGAAGGAGAGATGTGGCTAGGCATGGTGGCTCGTGCTTTTAATCCCAGCACTTTGGGAGGCCTAGGTGTATGGATCATTTTGAGGTCAGGAGTTCGAGACCAGCCTGGCCAACATGATGAAACCTCATCTCTACTAAAAAAAAAAAATACAAAAATTAGCCAGGAGTAGTGGTGTGTGCCTGCAGTCCCAGCTACTCGGGAGGCTGAGGCCAGAAAATTGCTTAAACCTGGGAGGCAGAGGTTGCAGTGAGCCAACATTGCACTACTACACTCCAGCCCGGGTGACAGAGCCAGAATCCATCTCAAAATAATAGTAATAATAATAATAAATAAATAAAAGGAGAGATGTCATGACTAGCTTCCTGGAACTGAATTTGGGGCCAAAGTCGTGCATGCTTAGTACCTCCCTTTGCCATACCTACCCTGATTTCTGACGTACCACAATGGTTCAGCAGAACACGGATGGGAAAACACTACAAGAAAACATTCAGTCAAAATACTATACGTAGATAAATGATATACAAGCCAAAGGTGGAGTGAGGTGGCAAGAGAAAGAGAAATACAAGGGGAGTGAATTTTAGAATTATAGTTCTATTCTCAGGCATATGGATTTATTTCACATCCTCATCCCCTTGAAGTTAAGAACAGCCATGCAATTTCCTTTGACCAGTCAAGTGATGAGTAGTTATTTTTCTTTGCATTTGTCTGGGTAAGTTTAAGGGTAAGTGTGAATATGCCATGCACCTCTTTTCTGCTGACTGTAAATACTCTCAATGTGAGTTGCCCACCAGTCTGGATGCAGCGGTAAAGACAGTGCAAAGGCGAGTCCCCGGCTGACCTGTGATGGGTGTGTGGTATGAGTGGGAAATAAAGCTTTTCTCATGTAGACCATTAAGGTTGTTTATTACCACAGCATAACCTCATCTATCTTTGCTGATATCAAAAGTCGAGTACGACTCAACCAAAAGCTCTTACATTTGGGTCACTGCATTGCGGCTCAGGGATTTGTAGTAAGGAAACGAATACTGGAGGCTGAGAAGATGATTGACCAGGATACCGCAGGGATGGAACATTTGATAAACTGTCTCCTGTAGCTTCTTGGAAGGCAGAGCGTGTTCCTGACAAACTTGTAATCTTTAGAAGCAAAGGATAGAAAATGTTGGTAGTTTGTGTGCCGGTTAGGGCAGGCTCTATGTGGAAAGATAACATAAGCAACAGATAATTTCAGAAAACAATTTATCAGTTTGTAAGAAGAGAATTAATGACAACTTAGCATTTACTAATTCAGAGATCTATGACGTTCAAAGAGGCAAGTACTTCTCAACCCAAAACTGACTGGGATGGGGGAGGCTGAGAATGTTTTTGAGGCAGAAATCCTATTAAAAGTCAGGGTCAAGTCAAGGTTGTGGCCACTACACCTCATTCTTATCTCCCAACTTATTAAGTTCACCCAATGTAATGGTCTAACAAAGAATGTGTGACACCAGTAAATCTTCTGGATTTGACAAAGTCATTAAGAGAGGAGTGATTATGAGAAGCGTACTTTCTGAAGTATAACAAACTCAATGTAACTACAATTAAGTCACAAAACAGACAGATCATTGAAAGTGAGAATGCAAAGATGCATTGCACATTTATAATATGTGTGTCTGAAAAATGCTGTGGATATATCAGTGGGGTTTCTAGATTGAAAGGAACCAACCACCTTTAGACATGAGAAACAGACTATCCACTTTACTCGGAGATCCTAAACTTTGTGCTAAATAGTGTGAAGGAATGGTACGTTTAAATTCTGCCTTTTTGGGAGAAAACTGATACACAGCAGAGCAGAAACCCCAGATGACCTCACATGGATATACAGTGATGCATGAAATCAGCTCCGGTGATTTTAAAACCCCGAGGCTTGTTGTAGTTGTTGTTGTTTTAAACCACAGAATAGCCCAACTCATTCTAACTAATACAGAAATACACGTAAACATTTCTCAAAGTTAGAATATGAAAGGTATGTTTTTACCTCATATGCATTTTCTGCTGCTTTTAAAATGAGCATATATTATTCATGTAATAAAATAAAAAGTTTAAAAATAATTGCTTTTATAACACCATTAAATATAAAACAGAATTAAAATGGATATAAGAAGTTAACAGAAATAAATTATTCGGTAAATAGTACTGGAATAATAGTTAACGAGTTGGAAGCAAAATAAAAAAAGAAAAAATAATAAAACCTTACCTCTCACCTACATGAAATAAATCCTTAAGTCCTGACATCAACCCAGGTAACTTCACTGTTATTTCTGTTACTCACTGAAATTTGGGTAATGCTAATGACAAAAGATAATATAGCTCTTGCATTAAGCAGAGTGTTGTTCTCAGTGCCTGACATCTATTAACTCATTAATCCCAAGAACACTGTGTGGTAAGTTGTCACTATTATCATTCCTGTTTCATGTATAAGAAAATGGAGAAACCAGAGAGGTTAAATAAATTACCCAAAATCACATAGCCAGAAAGTGAAAAATGAAAACTGGCCCCAGGCTCTATAATCTTAACTACTATGATATCTAAGTTGTCATTCAAGATCATTTAAGTTAATGATTCATTAAGATAATTTTCACTTGAAAATAATGTCCTATTTTAAAAAGTATTTGAGAATACTCTTCTATAACATTTTGCTTTTATTTACTCTTTTAATAAGGAAAATAGAAAAATGAATATGATGATAATAATGAAAAGAAGCATATGAATTTAATACACTTGAGAAAAATATGGGAATCATTAGATACAGCAAATTGTTAAATCCAAATCCTCAACTGGAGGCAAATTGGACTGTTGAATTTAAGCCAACCATCTGTGTGTTCAAGTATAAAGAAAAACAACAGAATGAAAGAACATCTTGAAAATGCAAGAAACATTTTATTGTTGGTTGGATCTCAAAAGAGAGATGTTAAAACTTCTGGAAAGATGGCAGAGGACATACGAATTTACATTATTCCTTCCCTGAAACATGCAAAATTAACAAAAGGATTCAAAAGAAGGGAAGGAGGAATAAAGCTAAGGAATGGCTGCAGCATATATAAACTTGGAAAAATCTATGTAGAACTGAACTATATCTGTGTCTGGCAAAACCTCTGATTGAAGTGTCAGACCTCGCAGATTTCTATCTGATGGCCAACTGTGTGGCAGAGCCTCTCCTTATTGTAGCCTTTTATGTCCTTGATTACCAGCTCCCCTCTCCCTCTCACACACAGAGCTCTCTAGTTCTACCTGGCCTCCTACATGCTACTGCCTGGTACAGAAACATCTGCTACTGTTTGAATACCCTTCCAGTTCAGCCACAGCTGCTTCTAATTTATGTAGCTGCCCGTGTCCAGTGTTTTTCAGCACATACTCCATTCAATTCTTCCTCCATCCCTTCCAGGTACAACTTTCTGCTCTGCTAGAAGAAATACTTGTTACAGTGCAGAGATCTCTCCAGAAACATCAGCCACTGTCAGAGATAACATTCTCCATTTTGTCTACTTGTCCACCATCACACCCTGCAAACTACAGCTTGTGCATATAATGCAGAATCTTACTTCCAAGAGGCCAAACTCCTTTCTTGGCAGGTGAGTTAATAATAGTAATAACAATAGCATCAATGTTAATCGAGGTAATTTTGACCCTGGACTCCATTGATTAGGAATAGATGCATACTGGGCTCCAGACCCTCTGAATCATGAATCCACAATGTTATTGTCCCTACTGGTTAACAGGACCATGTGCAGCATATCAGGAAGAAATTACCCAAGTGTTTTTTATTTGTATAACAGCCTCAGATTCCAGAAATGATAGAAACTCTTCCCTATTTCCAATATTTCCTACACAAGAATTGAGGCAGGGAGAGGGGTAGGGAGAATGAAAGTCTCTAGGACTCAGCTACCTTATTTACTGGAAGATTTCACTATGCTTGGTTGATTTTAATACTAAATATACATTTTTTTATTAACTCTATCTAGATACAAATAAATCAAGAGCTACATATACTCTAACAATCATTCCAATGGTATCTACTTTTCTCAGACATCTACTTGTAACGTTTCTAAAATTTGTCACTTTGTAAGAATAAATTGCTCTCCAAAGGCCAAATAAACCAGAAAAAGGACTCCTCAAAGCTGTTGGCCTTTCAACATTAAATTCATTAAGCTTGGGTGTCAGAGGTTTTTGGAGGCTTGTTTTTTAATAACATTATTGAATTTAAAATATTCCCCGAGCACATTCATGTTAATTATAGGAAACACAGGGGTGGAAAAAAATGCCATATTAAGGATCTGCAAAATATTTACATTATAATAGACAGATGTGAATGAATATTTAAATAATACCTGAGCTTTTCAGATCTCTGATAACTGGGCACCATGGTGAGGTTGCAAAGACAGCTGCCACTTAATTTTCCACTGTGGTCAGTTCTTTATGTGACAAAAAAATTCTGTCATTTTTTCTGTACCCTGTAAACTGCTTAACAAAATCTGATTTGTCATGTTGAGGTAATCACATTAAAAAAAATGATATTAGAATTTTCTCTTAGGATTCACATTTAATATATATTGTACTTTTTTTTTTTTTTTTTTTTTTGAGATAGGGTCTCGCTCTGTCACCCAGGCTGGAGTGCAGTGGAGCGATCTTGGATCACTGCAAGCTCCGCCTCCCGGGTACACCCATTCTCCCGCCTCAGCCTCCCAAGTAGCTAGGACTACAGGCGCCTGCTACCACACCCGGCTAATTTTTTGTATTTTTAGTAGAGACAGGGTTTCAGCGTGTTAGCCAGTATGGTCTCGATCTCCTGACCTCGTGATCCACCTGCCTCAGCCTCCCAAAGTGCTGGGATTACAGGCGTGAGTCACTGTGCCCGGCCTATACTTTCTATTTCCTCTTTACAAAGTCTCCATTTCTATTCCTTCTCCCCATTTCCCCATTTCTATTAATTAGCTACCATTTGGCATAGAGCTGTTAAAACACAAATACGTCTAGAAAACACTTTTTTCCTTTTTTTTTTTTTTTTTTTTTGAGACGGAGTCTAGCTCTGTTGCCAGGCCGGAATGTAGGAATGCAGTGGCGCGATCTCGGCTCACTGCAACCTCTGCCTCGCACCAGGTTCAAGTGATTCTCCTGCGTCAGCCTCCCAAGTAGCTAGTATTACAGGCACATGCTGCCACGCCCAGCTAATTTTTGTAATTTTAGCAGAGACGGGGTTACACCATGTTGGCCAGGATGGTCTCGATCTCTTGACCTCGTGATTCGGCCGCCTTGGCCTCCCAAAGTGCTGGGATTACAGGTGTGACCACTGTGCCCGGCCTACAAATCACTTCTAAATATGCTTTCTTCAGTGAAAATGTTTCCAAACATTACTGTGGACCCCTGCCCCAGTAAACCACTGGACACAAACGGGAATCAGGTTATCGTTTCCTCATTTCATGTGGTGTGGTTAATGCTTATGCAGAAGGGGACTGGTGATTTCAGAGAGTTCAAAGGTGAAATCTGTGTGGTAGCAAATAAACGATTGGTCCCAGTTGTGACATTTACTATTAGGATTATCTACTTCAAAATGTGTACCTAGCGTATTAAAATGCAGAAAATTAGTAAGATATAGAAGTTCTCTGTTTTGCACACAGAATAGCCATTAATATCTTTTGGGAACATTAGCATAGACCTTGGTGTTTTTCAGGCTTTTTCAAATAATAATGTGTTGAGGGTTTTTTGAAATCCTCAGGAGGTAAAGCAGCATATAAATTGAAGTTGTTATTATCAAAGGCCCATTTTCATTTCAGACCAGTTTGTCAGGGACCATTGTTCTAATTTACATATGGCCAAAAGCTGCAGATCTACGCAGTGCTGTCTGTTGTTGCTCCCTCTGTGGTTAGTTTTACAGTGAGAAAATTTCTATGGTTGAATTTATCACTGAAGTTGAAAGGCTAATGATATCGACCGAATGGGATAAGAGGAATTTCATCTGATGCATGGTAATAAAAATGAGTTCCTATTTTATCTAATACTATATCTAATACTATAATACTAAATAAGAAACTTACATGTAAAAAAATTACTTTAAAAGAAGCAGAGAGAAAAAGAAAGAATAAAGATTTAGTGTGGCTTCCAGATATTCACTCTTCAAAGGATTACAATTTGTGTATTTGACTTTCTTAAAAAATAAAAAGTCAAACTATCAAAGCTTATTATAAATACATTCTACTATTTTATTAAGGTCATACTAGTTCTGTTCAAAAATTGTAATAATAATTTTCAATTCTTCTAAAGAGGTCATCTTACTAATTCATTGAGGAAACTGGTATGGCCCTGACAGATTTTTAAACTTTTAAAATATTTTTAGAGGAAGTAAAGGTAAGATTAATAAATAAATCTTAACATTTATATTTTTAACCACCCTTTGGAGTTCTCTCAACTCCTTCATTCCAAATATATTTGCATGCAGTAAATATTCATAGGAAGCCTCTCTTCTGGGTAGACTTCTCTCCTTATGAGTGGTACATAAATTACCCCAGAAGGAATTGAAATAGGATGTGGAAATATAAAACAGATGCCTACCCAATCAAAACAGCTGTGAAAAGACAGAATGACTATAAGACCCTCAGGATACATCTGTAACCACATCAGCTGACAAGCAGCAATCAGAATGTAGCCTGGTCAATATAGACACATTGCAAACACCTTTGGTCTTCTTTTGCTGTCTTACACTTTTTATATTTTGGGTTTCTTTGTTTGTTTCTCTTCTCTGTTTTTATTTATTGCTCTAAATTTCCTTGAACTGAATACATGCACACACAAACAAAGCAGAATAGAAAATACAACACCTTTTCCGTAATGACAGATATATACTAATTTATCCTATTATGGTCTACACCCAATTTTTAAATATTAAAAATTTTGAAGACTTACTTTTTCCACTTACAATTATTAAAATAGTAAAAGAAGTATTTTAGAGAAAAGAAAACTTATGTAGGTCAGAAATTTGAATCTATGTATAAATCTGGAGGACAGTACACTAAGTGAAATAAGCAAATTACAGAAGAATAAATACTGCATGATTCCACTTATATGAGGTAAATAAAATAGTCAAACTCATAGAAACAGAAAGTAGAAAGGTGGTTGCCAGGGGCTGGGGGCATGGGAAAATGGAGAATTTCTGCTCAACAGATAGAAAGTTTCAGTTATGGATGATGAATACATTCCAGAAATATGCAGTAAAGCATTGTGCCTAGAGTTAATAATACTGTACCGTACACTGAAAAAGTTGTTAAGGGGGTTTATATTTCATGTTAAGTGTTTTTACCACAATAAAAAATAGAGAAGAAACTTGGATGCGCATAAAGGATGTTAGAAAAAGCATAAATGAAGGTAAAACAGAATCTCTTTTATTTCTTATTCTTAATTTTTCTAACGGATAACAGTTTGTTCAAAATAGCAATAGGAACAGTGTATTTGGTAATTATAATTTATGGATAAGGAATGACAGCAGTGGTAACAAGCAATGGAAGAGAGGAATTAGGGATACACTGTTATAAAGTAACTTCACTTCCTATGAAGTGGTGTGGTGTTATTTGAAAACGGAGTTAGATTAGTTGTAAATGTATAGTGCAAAGTCTAGGACAACTAAAAATTACAAAAATATAGTTGATATGCTAAGAGAGGGGAGTAAATGGAATCATATAAAATGCTCAATGGAAACCAGTGAAGGAAGAAAAGGAGTGGGAGACAAAATAACAAACAAAGAACAAGGACAAAAAATAGAAATGAGTTGCAAATATATGTAGCCTGAGTCCAGTGTATTCAAAAGATCACAGACAGACTATTGGAGAGGTAGCCATATGGCAGAAAAATTCACCTTTCTGTACAGTGCCCCTCCCACTCAACTCTGTATGAGTATCTGGAATTCACCAGAGCAGCTTCCCTACATTCTATTTTATTGAATTAGCAGCCCTGAGTGTCACAGACAGCCACTAGTTACAGAATAAAGAGGTAGCTCTAGAGTCTATATGATCAATCACCTCACCTGCCTTGCCACACACTCACAGTGAGAAGATACGTTCTACCTCCATTTTTTAGTTAGAAATTAATAATAAGTTCTCATCTTATTAAAAAGTCAATTTTCAGTTTTCCTCATTTCTTCATAACTGTGTTGCTTGTATTTGGACAATTTGACATAAATCTAAATAAAGCTCCCGCATTGGATTGCTTGCTTTGCCTCTCAAGTGTAAATCTATAAACTTCCCCTCTATTTTGTTTCCTAGCAGTTTATTTGCTGAGAAAGTCAGGTTCATATGTCCTTATCAAGATTTTCATATGCTGGATTTTGTTGCTCACAACTTCATGTTATTTTAAAATATGTTCCTCTGTGATATGGTTTGGCTCTGTGTCCCCACTCAAATCTCACCTTGAATTATAATAATCCCCATGTGTCAAGAGGGAGGCCAGGGGGAGATAATTGTATCACAGGGGCAGTTTCTCCCATGCTATTCATGCTATTTGTGATAGTGAGTTCTCACAATAGCTGATGGTTTTATAAGGGGCTTCCCCCTTCACTCGCCCTCATTCTTCTCCTTCCTGCTGCCATGTGAAGGAGGATGTATTTGCTTCCCCTTCCACCATGACTATAAGTTTCCTGAGGTCTCCTCAGCCCTGTGGAACTGTGAGTCAAATAAACCTCTTTCCTTTATAAATACCCAGTCTCAAGTATTTCTTCATAGCAGTGTGAGAATGGACTAATACAGTCTGTCTCCCTTATTCTGTATAAACTGGTAGTTAGATCAAGAAGCAGGATCAGATTAAGGTTCTACTTCTTTTGACAAGACCCCTTTATAGTTTTTCATAAGAAGTATGTCTTATCCACCTCCTTTGTTCCCCTTTCTCTGGGCACTGAGGTATCTTTGCTCATTTACCATACTTTGGGTTTATGCTGTTCTTTACCCTAAAAGGGAGACTTCCTTCCTGGTCTTAGAGCATCTACCCAAAGCCAAAAGTTCCTGTTCCCAAATATACCCCTTCTTATTGCCTGTTCAGGACAGATAATAACTATACATCATGACTCAAATTTGGTACACTCAGAAGCCAAGAGCTATGTGTTGTCGTCGTCTTTCTTTTTTTTTTTTTTTTTTTTTTGAGAGGAGTCTCGCTCTGTCACCCAGGCTCGAGTGCAGTGGTGCAGTCTTGGCTCACTGAAAGCTATGCCTCCCGGATTTACGCCATTCTCCTGCCTCAGCCTCTCGACTAGCTGGGACTACAGGTATCCACCACCATGCCCGGCGAATTTTTTGTATTTTTTAATAGAGATGGGGTTTCACTGTGTTAGCCAGGATGGTCTCAATCTCCTGACCTCGTGATCTGCCTGCCTCGGCCTCCCAAAGTGCTGGGATTACAGGCGTGAGCCACCACGCCCAGCCTATGTGTCTTCTAATATTAAGATCCTGGAGCCCTAGAAGCCTAGAAATTCTGTGATATTTTGAACTAGCCTTTGAGTAAGAATGATATCAAAATGTGGGTTCATTTGGGTTCTTTTCTAATATCACCTTTATAGATGCATCAGACATTGCAGGGGTGAGGCAGTAGTGGTTATGAAAATTGAATGGGGCTATAACCAAACAGCCAGAGCAGTTTAATCTCAACTCTTCTACTTTCTAACTGTCTGTGTGACCTTGGAAAAGTCACTTAACTTTTCTGAGTCTTATTTGCCTTATCTGTAAAATGGGTAGTGGCATTATATTCTCAGAATTGTTTTAGTTGCACAGCATATTGATTAAAGCATGAAGAACACTTAAAGCTGTAGAGCAAAATGTAAGTTCATTAGTTAGTATCCCTAAACGACATACCATATAACAATAGCAGGTTAGCATAAAGGAGATCCAGCTCACATGAGGTGTGAGAGAGGAAAAGGATTGGACATTCTTTAGCATGCACCAAACACTTCACATACAGGAAGACAAATAATAGTTCATGCAGTGTGCATATTTGATATTTTTTACTAACTACCCTAACTAAAATCAGATTCAGATATTACTAAACTCTTGTACAGAATAATTCAATATGCTTTCTTTCATTTAGGTCTCAGAAAAATTATTTAAGGTTATTATAATCTCATTACCAAAAAAGAAAACTAAAATGCAGAAAACTAATATGAAACTTGGCTGATGTTAGCTTTTAGTTCTCTCTCAGGAAAGACTGTGTTGATTACTGAGATTCCTTTGTCATAACTACAAGAGGAAAAGTTAGTGGTAGGCCAAGATTATAGAAATAGCAATGAAAATTGTTGTCTTTATTATTAAAGAAAAAAATTTGAATAAGCTGGTCTTCGAAAATCACCAATTATGATATGCTGAAAAAAGATATAATAAGATTAGGCAGAGGTGATGAGGTAACATGGGAGCAGTATTAGGTACTTGACTACTCCACAGGAAAGGGTAATAGAAAAGTAATTGCTAGATGTAAGCCCTCTGGTTACTTGTCTACATGCAATTTAAATCAACAAACAGTTTTAAATTTCTATGAATTCCTTTAAAACTCATCCATTTCACTTATTTGGCACTGACCTTGTGCCGCATTGCATTATTAATCAACTACAAATGTTCATCTTTCATCTCTAAAGCACATGGGGCCTTCCAACGAGCCAGCCTCTTTTCTGCTCAGAGGACTAACTCCTCAGGAAACACCTGGCTTGAATCTGCTCCTTCCCCAGGGACACTGCCTCTCAGAAACCCCAACATGATCAACCAACAATGTTTCTGAATCCACACAGTCTTCTTCTGGCCCTTCAAGATTCACCCTAGCTGTGCAGCAAAAGAGGGAGAAGGTGAGTTACCTTAGTGAGGCAGCTAAATGTCAGATGCAGTCTACTCTTCAAGATTACAATAAATAAAAGAAACCCTGAGTCTCCTATTAGGGGTCCTAATAAGGACCCTAAGATGCAAGTTGGTGACTCTTCTGCTACTTCATGATGAGTGGACATTGAACATTTCTTTTAGAGCTCTGTCTCTTGATCTATCCTCCTCTCTCTGGTAAGCACAATGTTCTCCCCCATCAAGTTTCCTGATCAGTGAGGACTGAGCTCTAAAAACAACACAGTCCTAAGAGATCCATCTGTCTCTGGAAGAGCCACCCACGTCATCTGAGCCACCACTGCCACGACTGCTACCCCATAGATTTTTACCATCCCTTCTTAGGATGAAGGCCTCTATAAAGTATGTCCCTGGGGTTTCATAACAGCCTTTTGATGATCCAGGACAAGAAGAAATCCACCCTGAATCAATCCTGACGACAGAAAACCTGTTCTGTGTATGCACCCTGCATAGGATAAAAATGGTCTGGCCTGGCTAGAAGAATCTGTTCATTCCAATCTAGTTTATTAGTCTCCAGAGTCCTTGAGCCTTAAGAAATGTTTGGAAATTAAATGATGTTCTAGTAATCCACAAGATAGTGAACACAAAGTATACTGTGATATCTCAAGAAGCTGCCATGAGGCAATGGTTAGTGATATTCACAAAAACAAAAGAACAGATAAACACACATCTCTAGAAAGAAATCAATGTAAAGCATTGAAAATGCAGAAGTCATGGCTTAAAAGTGGTAGTAATGGCTGTCGCAGTGGCTCACGCCTGTAATCACAGCACTTTGGGAGGCTGAGGCAGGAGGATTGCTTGAGGTCAGGAGTTCGAGACCAGCCTGGCCAACATGGTGAAACCCTGTCTCTACTAAAAATACAAAAATTTAGCCGGGTGTGGTGGTGCATGGCTGTAGTCCTAGATATTCAGGAGGTGGAGGTAGGAGAATCGTTTGAACCTGGGAGGTGGAGGTTGCAGTGAGCCGAGATCACACCAGTGCACTCTAGCCTAGGTGACAGAGCGAGACTGTTTCAAAAAACAAAAAACAAACAAACAAAAAAAACACAGTGGTAGTAGTAAGTAATCTAGTAAACTTAACAGTTGAGTCAACTTAACTATTTTAATAAGGTTGTAAAAGTAAATTAAGAGATAAAATATCATAGAAAAGTGTATGAATAAGGACCAATGTGGAGAATTTTTTTAAAATTAGAATATACTCCTATTGAAGGCTGGGCTTTTGATGCTGAGATGGAGATGAGCTCATAGGAAGATCATGAAGGAGTGCTCTTGGGATCAATAACCATGGAAGAGAAAGGAAAAAAGCAAGATTTGAAAGAGAAAGATGTGGAGTTCTAATGCAGTCACCATGAAAGCCCCAGATGACCCTACCGGGTGTTCTGAAGCAGGGATGGGCTCCCGGATTTCTTGGTCGTTGCGGGGAGGGCACTGGGCCTTCACTTCCTTTCCACATTGATGAGGCACTGGACATACTTGCCCTAGGGAGAGGGCATGTCTGTGGGTGAAGCAGCTCTCCTCAGCCAAGGCCAAGAGGGCTGAGAGCTAAGTACCGCTGCTGGCCACACCCTCAGTCCCTCCCACCTGAAGGGTGATCAGGGCAGCTTGTCACAGCATTTACCAAAGCACTCTTTACAACTCTACAAATAAATTTACCATTTCAGAGCTAATGTTTAAAAAATATATAAAATTATCAAAATTCACTTAAAACATGGAAAACCTAAAAGATATTGTACCCCGTTAAGCATTTTAATAAAAAGTTGACAAACTCTCTTCCAAACCTTGCAATGAACTGAGATTTTAGTGGTGAGTTGTCTTGAGACTGTGAAAAATAAACAATAAAATTATAAACCAAACTTATTTATAAATACACTTGCCAAAATGTAAAACATGGACTAACATAACCCAGCCCTGTGCTATAATGACATCATGCCCAAATACAGTTTATTTAAGATATAGGGTATAACACAATAGGATGTATGATTATCTTGATAGATGTCCCTAAAAGGGCATTTAATGTGTGTGTGTGGGGGTGTGTGTGTGTGTGTGTGTGTGATTGATTCCTCATTTAAAACAAAAATGTTTAGTAAGCTATGATCCAAAGGACATATTTTAAAACATGCTGAGGCTTATTAATCTCAACAGAATAGTTGGCATCATACTTCAAAAATGTGAGCTGCTTTAGGATATTCCTAATTAAGGTGAAAAAAGAAAGATAGATGCCTGTTTTCTCTGCAGTTAGTCAACATTGTTTCCTAAGTGCCTGCTAATGCAAATAGCTTTCATCAACCGGCTCCCAACTCAGGCTTCCAGACCAGTTCTTAATCTGACAAAATCAACAGAAAATAGAGTTCTAATCTCAATACTCTCTGATACCACAACAAATAACACTCATACTAATGTCTTTGCTCTGAATTGAGTCTCACTTCTGTGACCTGGTATTTTGTCTTTATTTCATTGCCTTTATCTGTATTTCTTACTTGTATCTTTACCTGTTTTCTGTTTTCTAGAGTTAGTTTCTTTCTAGAACAGTTTAGTTCCAAAGATATTTGACCCATCCCTTATGAAGATATTTGTTCAGGTGGCAGGAGCTACTTTACTTAGCCTGCTTAGTGTTTTTGCATAATTGAAAATGAAATCAATTAGAAGGTTCAGCCTAGGAAAACCAAAGACTTATCTGGCTTGTTCACTGCAGTATTGCCAATGCCTAATAAAGAAAGAAACAGAAGACACCTCATAAATATTTGTTGAATGCATAATAGTCAAATCTCAATTTTAAATCAGTATGTGGTCATGTTTAAAATAATACTAATATGAGTGCTGCCAAGTTTAGACATGCTAGGCAAAACAATAAAGACAGGGAGAGCAAGAAGAATTGCTGTTGGCAGTGCTATCAAAGGGCTCAGTGAACTCATGTGAGTTCTGATATCATCAGGCTTTGGGTATGTAATATAAAGGTATCTGGAGGATGTTGGTGGTATGGAAGACAGAGCAAATGGGACAAAGAAACTTGGTATATGGGTAATTAAAATATGTTGGTATTTGGTATTAAAAAAAAAAAAAAAAAAAAAAAAAAAAACTTATTTTTCCACTGATAACTCCACAGAGTTTTTGAAAAGTTCTTGTTTTCCAGAGTCTTGGATTCAGGTCCTAGCACATCATTAAAAACTGATATTATTCAAGTTACTATGCCCTCTTCCTACTTGAGATGTTTCTCATTTTTAAAATCAGAGTGCCTTCCTCAGTGTGACTAGGATCTCTGTAAGCTCCGGTGTTTACTTATTCTGTAACACTGTAAGGAGTTGAGGTTTTATTTTCAATAACAAAGACAATGCTCCTCAGGCACAAGAAATACCCTGGGATGTCTATCCTGGTTAATGGAACATCAAAATATATGGGGTAATTCTGGCCACTATTGATGAGACATATGCTGGCTCAATCTGGCCCATGGTGTCATCTGCCAGGCAGAGCAGTTATTGAAGATTTCTGCTGAGCAAATAATGCTTGGAAATAGCTAAACTTGACCTGAAAGTGGCACGAATATGTCCAGAATGTAGACTCAGGTGACATCCAAGCCAGTTAAGTATTTATTTGTATTGACCAGATTAAATAGAATTCAGTTCCCTCTTGGAGACAAAGACACAAATCCTGTCCACTATTGGAGGTTCAGTTCTAAAGGACGGGGACAAGAAGGTGTGATAGAGGCCAGAACACAAAAAGGAAAAATAGAGCCTTTCAGATAATCTGTAATCAAAGTGAAAAGACCAGAATGAAAAAATAACAAATGAAAAACAAACAAACAAAAAAACTAGGCTTAGTAAGACCAAGGTTTTCAGAAGCCTGGCGCTTCTGAACAAGGTTTGTTGTGATCTTGGGAATACAGTCCCACAGATGACATATATGTCCCTAGGGAGAAGGAAAAAAAAAAAAAAAACTATTTGTAAGAAGTTCTAAATTCTGAAAGTATAGCAGTCCAAGTTATCTGGCCCTGGGGACTTTCCCATGCTGCCTATTTAATAAAGATACAAAGAAGGAAATTTTCTTTATGGTTTAATAAGTAACGGCTTGGATGTCAAAGCCATAGTGTCCACACACCACGCAGCTGGTTACATAGGAATTGTCCAAAGAAGCTTGCCAAAAATGCAGATTTCTGGGTTCTTAGTCCCAGAAATACTAATAGGAACAGAGGCACAGAGGTCTACAGTAAATAAAAAACAAACAAAAAAACAAAAACAAATAAACATCTGTGGTGATTAAATGCCGAGTGGTACAAAGACCACATTTTGAGAAACAGTGCTCTGATACCTTGACATTCACTGTGTGGCCACGGACCAGCAGTTATTAAGAGGGAAAAAATCTCAAGCCCCATCCGAGACCAGCTGAATCAGAATCTACGTTTAGCAGCATCCCTGTATGAGACACATGCAAATTAAAATTTCAAACTCATTCTAAAATTTCAGAAGTTGTGCTTAATTTCAGGAAGCAGTAACTCTGAGGTGTACAATGTAGCTACAATGTGCACTTTAACAGCTAGTACCAAGCCTCTAGTAATAGTAGCAAAAAATCTTCAGCAACTAGCATGCCTAACTTATGCAGACAGGAATGGTGGAACTGATGCATATGCTTATGAAGATTTTGGGGATTATAAACAAATAACTTGGGGATAGGAACAGGACTGTATCTTCAAAAAGATAGAAGGTTAGAATTGTTGAAAACAACAATTTTTGAATACAAAACACATTTTTGTATTTACAGGCTTTTTAAGGCTAGAACATTTACATTATAGTACATAAAGATAAAACTGGCATTAGAAATTTAGGGGTTCCTATATGTGATGACTTTTCTCTTTCTGTTCCTTAAATTTGAAAACGAATACATGATATAAAAGGTTTCTTTAAACTAAAAAAATTTTAAAAATCAGTATTCTATTTCCTAAATACTAAGGATGATTGTCCTCTGTATGCCTGACTTCAGTTGAAAAAATCTGGCATATTCACTGATGTGGGCCCTTATTACCACCAAATCATGACCAGCTGTCCTCCATTTACTTATTTAAACACTGTCTCTTGTTTGTGGCTGCTGAGGTTATTTACAGAGTCTGTCATTTTCTGTGACTTTTCATTATCTGCCTAATTCTTTTTTTACAAAAAAAGAAGTGCTGCCAGGAATTGAGTCATGCCAGATGCATCCATCTATCCCTCATGTTTTAGAGTAACCAAGACTCTGGGCTACATTTTATCTATCCATCCATCCATTCATCCATCTATCCCAATTTCCTCTTTTTTTGTTATTTTTCTTCCCTCATTTTCCCTTTCCATCTATTTCAATTCATTTAAATCCTTCTTTTCTCTTCCCCTAGTATTGACTTTTTAATGTATCATTTACATATTTTAGCAAGACACACAAATCAATTCAATTGGAATCAATTAAAAGTATCTTCTGTGCAAAGTGACAAAATTAGCACCTGGCAAATATAGGCATTTTACAAATGTTGGGTATTCACCAAATATTTTTGATAGATGATTACATGGATTGCATATTGCTATGAAAAGTATAGGATATAAACTATAATGCAGAGTATTTGTTCATAATTGAGTTAGGGACAATGACAAAGAAGCTGCCTAAGCTGAGAATGGCTAAGTGGTTTGGAGGAATGCAAACTGTGGCTTGTTCACCAAAGTGATTCGCTTTGCATTTTTGACCTTGAATGGGCGCATCAGGGCACAGTACTCTTATTCAGATGAGAACAAGTTCACTTGTTATTTGTCTCCAGAACCAGCTACATAATTTGCTGGGCTCAATGCCAGTTGATAACATAAAATTCTTTTAGAAATTATAAAGAATACCAAGATGTTGATAGCAGAGTGGGATCCTCCTGAGTGTGGGCACCAGTCACACACCCATAAAGCCATGGTAATCACAGTACCCAGAGCCAAAAGTGCTTTTCGGATTGTTTGGCTCTGCTGCTAGTTTGAAAACAAAACCTTTAGCAAATACATATTCCATTTTCTTTTTGTTAACATAGAACCATCCCTTAGAGCGTATCCATTATTTACCTCTGGTAGAACAAAGGCAATACATGAAAAGGGAAATAGTAGAATGTCAGAGCTTAAGTATCACAAAAGAACGATCCTGACTACTAAATAATATTGACTGAAAAAAATTTTATAATTATTTGTAATCTAGGTCCACTCACCAACAGTACAGGCACATATCAAAAACTGGAGTCCCTTTTCCCCCTCTCTCACAACTCCTGGAATTCAGAGAATAACAGGATACATTTTCTGGCTGAAAAAATGGGAACAAAGAGCAATTAATACTGACTGAAATATGGAGTAGCTCCTTGGCATAATTTGAAAACCAGTCCTTTATCTTTCACTACATGGCTACAAAGAATCCTCTGAAAATTCTTCTTCATGTATACTTTCATAACACCCAGCACTCTGACCCTGTTCACACAGCATCATGGTTATTTACCTATCTGTCTCCATCACTAGACTCTAAGACCCCTCATAGATGGTCTGCTGTCTGTTTTTTATATGGCATGAGAATTTAAGATGGCTTTTACTTTTATAAATAATGGAAAAAATCAAAAAGAATATTTGATGATATATGAAAATTACATAAAATTCAAATGTCAGAGTTGGAACACTGCCACACCCATTCCTTTATAGGAATACCTCTTTTAATGTATTTCACTTACTATGTATTGCAGATACTGTATTTTTTTAAAAAATCAAAGATTTGTAGCAACCCTGTATCAAGCAAGTCCATCAGTGCCATTTTTCCCACACCATGTTGCTCACTTTGTGATTCTGTCATATATTGGTAATTTTCACAATATTTCAAACTTTTTCTTATTGTTATATCTCTTATGGGGTCTGGCTCTATGGCCAGGCTGGAATGCATTGGCACGATTTACAGAGTGTGTCATTTTCAGCAACTTCCATCTCCTAGGCTGAAGTGATTATCCCAGCTTAGCCTCCTGAGTAGCTGGGACTCCAGGCACAGACCACCACACGTGGCTAATTTTTAATTTTTTTGCAGAGACAGGGTCTCACTATATTGTCCAGGCTGGTTTCAAACTCTTGAACTCAGGCCACCCGTCTGCCTCAGCCTTCCAAAGTGCTGGGATTACAGGAGTGAGCCACCACGCCAGCCTTTCAACATAACTATTGTAATTGTTTGTGGCACCAAGCGTCATGCCCGTGTAAGGCAGCAAACTTGATAGATAAATGTGTGTGTTCTGACTGCTCCAGCCACCAGCTGCTCTCCTACCTCTCTTGCTTGCCTCAGGCCTCCCTATTTCCTAAGATGCAACAATATTGAAATTAGGCCAATTAATAACCCTACAATGGCTTGTAAGTGTTCAGGTTAAAAGAATAGCCACATATCTCTCACTTTAAATCAAAAGCTAGAAATGATTAAACCTAGTGAGAAAGGCATGTCAAAAACTGAGATAGGCCAAAAGCGAGACCTCTTGTGCCAAATCATTTACTTTTATGAATAATTTTTAAAAAATAAAAAAATTTGATGACATATAAAATTATGAGTAAAATTTATGTGTAAGAATTGTGAGTAAAATTATTAGTAACATTGTGAATGCAAAGAACCAGTTATTGAGGGAAATTAGAAGTGCTACTCCACTGAACACACAAATGATAAGAAAGTTAAACTGCCATATTGCTGATAGGGAGAAAGTTTTAGTGGTCTGGGTAGAAGACAAAACTAACCACAACATTCCCTTAAGCCAAAGCCTAATCCAGATCAAAGCCCTAAATATCATCAGTTTTGTGAAGGCTGAGAGAGGTGAGGAGGCTGCAGAGGAAAAGTTTGAAGCTAGCAGAGGCTGGTTTATGAGGTTTAATGAAAGAAGCTATCTCTGTAACATGAGAGTGCAAGGTGAAGCAAGTTCTGATGTGGAAGCTGCAACTAATTATCCAGAAGATTTAGCTGAAATCATTGATAAAGGTAGCTACACAAAATTTTCAATCTAGACAAAGTAGCCTTCTATTGGAAGAAGTTGCCATCTAGGACTTTCATAGCTAGAGAAAAGAAGTCAATGCCTGGCTTCGAAGCTTCATAGGAAAGGCTGACTCTGTTCAGGAGCTAATGAAGCTGGTGGCTTTACATTGAAATCAAAGATCATTTACTATTTTCAAAAATCCTAGGATTTTTAAGAATAAAGAATACACTCTTTGGAATAACAAAGCCTGGATGACAATACATCTGTTTGTGATATAGTATAATTAATATTTTAAGCCCACTCTTGAGAATTACTGCTCAGAAAAGATTATTTTTTTTTTCCAAAATATTAACACTCCTTGATAATGCACCTTGTCACCCAAGAGGTTTGATGAAGATATACAAGGAGATTATTGTTGTTTTCATGTTTGCTAACAAAATATTAATTCTACAGTCCATGGATCAGAGTTATTTTGACTTTTAAATCTTATTATTTAAGAAACACATTTTATATGGAGTTGGCAAAGTAAATTAAAAGCCTTCTGGAAAAATTGACCATTTTAGATGCCACTAAGAACATCCATGATTCCTGGGAGGAGGTCAAAATATCAACACTGATAGGAGTTTGGAAAATGTGGATTTCAACTCTCATGTATGACTTTGAGGGCTTCAATATTTCAGGGGAGAAAGAAACTGCAGGTGTGCCTGAAATAGTAAGATAACTAAAATTAGAAGTGGAGCCTGAAAATGTGACTGAATTGCTGCAATCTTATCATCAGTATTGAATGGATGAGGCAAAGAAAGTGATTTATTGAGATAAAATCTACTCCTGGTAAAGATACTAAAAACATTGTTGAAATGATAACAAAGGATTTAGAATATACATAAACTTAGCTAATAAAGCGGTGGCAGGATTTGAGAGAATTGACTCCGATTTTGAAAGAAGTTCTATTCAGGGTAAATTCCTATTTAAACACTATTGCATGCTACAGAGAAATCTTTTGTGAAAGGATGAGTTAATGAATGCCTCAAACTTCATTTTTGTCTTTTGTTAAGAAATTGCTGCAGCCACTGCAAACTTCAACCTTCAGGAACTACCACTCTGATCAGTTAGCAGCTATCAACATTTAGGCAAAAGAGAAAGAGATTATGAGAAAAAAATATTATGACCCACTGAAGGCTCAGATGATCATTGGCATTTTTTTTTACCAATAAAACATTTTAATTTAGGTATGTATATTGTTTTCTTAGACATAATGTTATTGCACACTTAATGGACTGTAATTGCTATATTGTGGTGGTCAGGAACTGAACCCACAATCTCTCCAAGGTATATCTGTATATATCATCTGTGACCGTTTTGGTACAGCAGAGTTTAGTAGTTGGGACAGAGACCATATGGATCATGAAGCCTAAAATATTTCCAATCTGGACCTTTATAGAAAAGTTTGCTGACCTCTGCTTCAGTTTGAGACGTGTGTCTTCTTCATCGATATATTACCTGAGCTTAGCACAATACACCTTGTAGTATATGTTCCCTACATTGAAAACAGCAGAAATAAAGAGGGGAAAAAAGAAGGGAGGAGAGTCACCTCCTTTTTATGTGACATTCTTCTGGGGGCCCCTCCATCTCCCTGGGCTCTCTCCTGAACGAGCTCTAGTCTAGTTCATCTATATGGCTTTTAAATTATGATTTGCGTGTCTGGGTAAGACACAAGAGCACATCTTGTATTCTAGATTGTATTATACATAATTCTGTTAATGAAGGAAGTCTTAATGCTGTGATGCTGATGGTCATATCACAGTGTTGACTGAGATCCCTAAGGAAGTTTAATATTGGCTGCTGATATCCAAGTCAGCAGTAATTGTAATTGTATAGAAATTACCATCAGTAATTGTACAGAAAAAGAATAGTTATAGCAATTTCCTCCTTATTCACCTACATTCATTTCTGTTACTTGTTGAATCTCACATGGCTGTGCAATTTTCACATTTAGGGAAGATAATTCCAATGGACTCTAACTGCTATTTTTTTGGTTTTTCATATCTTCATGGTCCTGCAGGAAATAAACATTTCATTCAATAGTGTCCTTTGCAACCACAAACTTTACTAAATTGCTTATGATGAAAAGCATTGACTTTTAAAAAGATCAATTTTTAATTGTTTATTTTAATGGTCACTATCTCTCCAAAACATATGCAAAAATAAACTTTTTATGTTCTAAACTAGGTGGTTTCATTATGTTAATTTAATCAGGCCTCTTGACCTACATGATAGTGTGTTTTTTCATTCCTCAGATTTAAAAAATTACCATAAAATTTCCTGTCGTACTTTTTAAGGTAAAGAATAGATAGTGGTATATAATAATACAATATGTTTAAAGCTTTAGAGATATATTGTGCATTTTACAAATGTAATTTTTTTTAATGTAGAGGATATATTGGCTGGTTACCCTGTCTCAATTAGGGCTGTTAAAGGCAAACAGGAGAAATGAAACACTTCTACTGACATTAACCAGAAATGGAAATGGAAAGACTGGAAAACCAGGCATAGAACATAAGCAGAGACTAACAGAAGCGGAGCAGTGACGAGGACACTGCTCCTGTACCGTCTTCTTTAAATATCTCTGTGTCCCTTCAAAATTCCTGTGTTGAAGTCCTAACCTTCGTAGCTCAGAATTTGACCTTCTTTGGAAATAGGGTTGTTGCAGATGTAATAAGCTAAAATTAGGCCATAATGGAGTAGGGTGGACCACTCAACTAGTATGACTGATGTCCTTATAAAGGGAAACATTTAGACTCAGAGACACACACAGCGAAAATATCATGTGAAGATAAAGGCAGAAATTGGGACGATCTTTGAGTGAGCAGAAGATGCCAGAGATTACCAGCAAACCACCAGAAGCTTGGAGAGGCACAGAACAGGTTCTTCCTCAAACAGCCTTCAGAAGGAACCAATCCTGGCTGACACCTTGCCCTCAGCCTTCTAGCCTCCAAGACAATAAGTTTCTGTTGCTTGAGTTACCCATTGTGTGGTACTTCACTTCAGCAGCCCCAGGAAATCCGTGCTATTGCTGACTCTACCCTGCCACACCATCAACAGTCTCTAATGGTTGCAGTGTCTTTGCTCAGCTCTTGAAATTCAAAGCCCCAGGAAGAATCATTCAACTCAGCAAGCCCAGTCACACAAGCAAGCTGGTTGCAGGGAGTTGGAGAAGGAGTATTTTAGTCCTTTCAACTCCTTTCAAGGCCCTGTTTCCTCCCAAGAGGGATCGTTGGTGACTCCACAAATAGGCAAGTGTTGGGGTGCTATGTTGCCAAAGGTAACTACTAATGGCTGTGGTGTGGGGTTAGCATGATAGAATCTCCAAGTTGGTTGAGAAATCTGCTGCATTCTATAATGGTTTGGAGTCATTTTTCTGCCAATGATTTCTTTCTCATGTTAATCCCAGGCTAGGCACAGTAGCTCACACCTTTAATCCCAGAACTTTGGGAGACCAAGGCAGGAGGAACACTTGAGCCCAGGAGTTTGAGACCAGCCTGGGTAACAGTGAGATCCCATGTCTACAAAAAACTTTAAAACTCACCAGGTATGTTGGTGTGCACCCGTAGTCCCAACTACTCGGAAGGCTGCAGTCTGGGCAATGGGAGGTCATCAATGGTGGAAGCTCAGGGTTACTTGATCCTAAAAGGTCGAGGCTGCAGCCATGATCATGCCACTGTGTGACCAGCCTGGGTAACAGAGTGAGACCCTGGCTAAAAAAAAAAAAAAAAAAAAAAAAAAAAAAAAAATTCCAGCCCTTTGGGAGGCTGAGGCAGGAGGATCACTTATGGTTAGGAGTTTGAGACCAGTCTAGGCAATGCAGTGAGAGACAACTCTTTCTCTACAAATAATAATAAAATTGTGAGAGCTCCCATATGTGAGTGACTTGTTACTGACAGCATACATAATAAACAGTCTACTAATAAATCACAAATACTTCTATAAATAAATTTGTATTTATTAACCAAAGTTGAATAAATATACATTGAGAGAAGGTTTTACCTATCTGGGTAAGATGTTATTTATTGCATCAAGAGACCACGTTTATTTGACATATTGCTTGGCAGACCCTTTGTAATAACTTGCAGTAACCTCAGGTCTCCATTGCTTATCCCCAGGGTTCTACAATTCACAGGCTAGGAGCTGTTGTTTTCTCATGAAACTGATTTATTGGAAAAGCTCATTTCTATGAGAGTATAAACATGAAATGCCTTTTTTTTCCTACAGTCCTCACTTTCACTCATGTTTTGTTGAATCATTCTTTTCCATCATTTAGCAACTTGGAAAAACCCTATAATTTCATAAGCTTTTTCAGTTACAACAAGTTCATGTTAATTTCCAACTTCAATCACAAATTAATTTAAATCCCATCATTTCCCCTTCCCCCAGCAAAGCTGTAGAGCCTAGCTCTGAGAAACCTTCTCCCACCCCTCTGTAAGGGCTAGCCTTCCTGGTGCCTTGTAACAGGGAAGGGGAAGAGGAAACAGGGCAAATGTTTCCATTTGTAGGTGACCTGTGTCCAATGGCTGTCCCTGTGTCTAGGCAGCACTGACTGAGACAGCATTTGTCTCACTCAGTCTCACTCATTTGACTGAAACAAGTACTGTCTCACTTACTGTGTGTGTGTGTTTGTGTGTGTGTGTGTCTTTCAGAGTCCCTGTAGGAGCTTCTTCACAGTTCCTTGACTGAGACACTCAGCTGCAGTCTAACCTCTCCTCTGAGCTTCCATCATCGATGACCTCCCCATTGCCCCTGCTGCTGAATTTCCTTGACTAGAAGACCGTCCCCATGAATGAGGCTCAGCCAGACTGTTCAATTATACCACCTAAGTGTTACTAGCATTAGTATCCTTGCATACCAAGTGGTGGAGTACACATCTCCACTCAGGCATCTCTTGCCAGTTGTCTCCTGCTCAAGCCAAGTCAGGAAGTTTGCTGTTTAACAACCCCTAGGAACTATATCTTTACAGAAGTTTGGGTTTAACAAGGATATACATTGGTCAAAGCAAATTGTAGTATGCAGTTAACATCTGCATATTTCACTATGTGTAAGTCAATTTAAAAGGAAGAATGCCTAAGAATGAAAAATGAGTAATTAAGAATTCTAAGGAATAACAATAAATGCCTATTTTTTTTTTTTTCTGGAAAGCACCCTCAGTTTCTTTGACTAAAGTTCATGGAGCCTTTTCTTTCTTGGCTTGGCTTTGGATGGAAAGTACTCTTTGCCCTGCAAGAGAGGAGAAAAATCTCACTGTACCATGAATACTGTGTTCCCTATAAATCCAAGAATCAAATTACTGTGACTCTTCCTTTGTCTTTTGACTCATTTCTCCTGAATATTGATTGAGAAAGGTTCAGAAGGTTTGGCGTGATAACTGGTGTTATGTAAGGGCCAGATCTGCTGCCTCTCTTAGGGAAGTATCTGGCCCAAGTATCAGCAGAAGTGACTTGATTAAAGTCTCTTAATTTTAACTGGGTCTTAGTGATGAATTTCCTGGCAACTTGCATCATCAACAACCTCTTACTAATAAATAAATAGGACACACATAAAGATGTATATAAAAAGGAAAGTTTTAGGGAAAACAATGCCATGGGAATCAGAAAACTTTTACCCCAGCTCTGATTATGCCAGTCATTTATTTTATAAATAACTATTGAGCATTTACCATGTGCCAGGATCTTGGTAGGCACCAAGGATTTGATGAAGAACAATTAAGATCAACATACAAAGTTTTACAGATGGGGAAATATACAGGTGTGGATGCATACAAAGTAGTTCTATAGGAATGCAGAGGAGAGATGCTGAACCAAGTTCTGGGAGAATCAGAGAAGAATTTCTTGAAAATATACGTTTGAGCAAAGGCCCAGTTTTAGTAGAGTTCGCCAAAATGAAAAGGATGCCTGATATCCTAGGAGGGAGAATGGAGTCACTGTATTTGTTTTTTTAAGCTGCCACAACAAATTGCCACAAACTGAGTAACTTAAAACAAGATAAATTGATGCTGTCAAATTTATGGAGCCCAGATGTCTCAAATGAAAGTGTTGACAAAGTTGGATCCTTCTGGAGGCTCTGAAGAGAATCTGTCTCATCCTTTTCTCCTAGCTTCTGGGGGTCACTGACAAACTTGGCATTCCCTTGTATGTAGATGCATCCAATCTCTGCATCCATCACCGCCCCATATCCCTATCTGTGTGCCCTCTCCTCTCCTTATAAGGGCATCAGTCATTAGATTTAGGGCCCAACTTAATCCAGGATGGGTTCATTCCAACTTAACTAATGACATCTGCGAAGACTAGATTTCTAGACAAGGTCATATTCTGAGGTTCCAGGTGGACATACATTTTTGGAGGACACCATTCAACCCACTATAGCCACTAAATGTGTGATATATAGCAACTTATTGCCATGTTGCTTTCATGGTAAAATCTTTTACATCTTCAATTCAACTTTTCATATTTTATTGTAATTAATGAATTGAGAGTCCGTTATCCATCATAAGCATATTAGTTCCTTATAGAAGAGAATTGAGTCAACCTCAGCATCTGCCCCGGAACCTAGACAACCAAGAAATGTCCTTTGAAAACTGATAATTTTTTGAGGCTTAAGTTCCTCATTTATAATTACGTACTGGTCTTTCTACATAAAATATGATCTATCTTTCTTTATCCAGGGGCTGTAAGCCAGAGTGTGTCTTGGTCTAGAATACAGCAATACATACAGGTCAAGTACAAGGGAAGGTGGTTTTAAAATGTGCTTTTGGGCTGTGTTCCTTCTACTACAACTCATTGCCACTGTTATGTTTATGATAACAGTAATTATGATAATGCGTGGGCAACTGAGAAGGATAATGATAGTTTATAGACATTGTAGCCACATATTTTGCTTTCCAGCACACTTGTGAAAAATCTCTTGAAAAACTAATTTCAGATATTTAGTAATATTTTGTTTGCAAACCTTGATAAGGTTTCTATTAAATCAGAACGTTCTTCATTACTTTCATGCTAGAAATCTGAAAAATTAAGTAAAGGCATATAAAAACAAAAATTAAAAAAACTATCCATTACCTTCCAATAACATGTTTTTCTATGTAATTTTGTCATTTTTCATGTGGTTTAGCATATATCATCTCTTTGATCCTCACAAATGTCTCATATGGCAGAGCATGTTATCTGAGGTCCAGTTTCCTAAAAGCATAAGATGGGAATTTTGTGCAAGTGACTTATTGAGGTAGGGCTCTGAGGAGAGACACAGAGCAAGTGAAGGAATCAAGACATCCTAAGGGAAGAAGCCAAATGAAGATGTGATTTTGGCTGAAGTTTGCTTCAGCCTAATCCCACAGGAAACTCTGGAATGTGAATAGCATCACAGAGTTGTCCTACATCTAGAAAAAGGAGCCAGGCTTTTGTGCCTCTACATTAGTCAGTTATTGGCTGTGTGTCTGTCACGGGGAGCCACAGATGTGACCTTTCAGGCATTTTGGGTGGGCTGGCTCCTGTGTGCCAGGCCATTATGTGAAGAAAGGCTGGTTGTTAACCATTAGTGTCCAACCCTTACAGGTGGCAGGGGCAGAGCCAGGTAAAAGGCATCTGGACACGATAGCAATAGCATCTATGCCAATGAGTGTCATAAATAATCACATTTTACAAAAGTAACAAGTAAAGCTTAAAGAAGTTAAGTCATTTTTCAAGGCTACTCAGCCAATGAATGGCAGAATTAGAAAATACATTCAGGTTCTTGCTTTATAGACTATGTTCTTCCTGCAGCCTCTGTAGAAGCTCCCTTCTGATGAATGTCTCACAACCACTTCTTTGATAAATTCTCTCTGCTGTTATGAATGATCCCTCTGGGCAAAAATAGGAGGGCTCATTGTAGAAATTACTAAATGATATTTTCTTCCTTGGGGCAAATTACGATAGTGATGGTTACAGATTCCACATGTGTAAATGGACCAAATTTTTATTATACACAAATCTTACTTTTTCTCATTTTATTTTTCTTTCGATGAAATATCTTTCTCACTATTGCCTAAAGACTATTAAAAGTTAAAAAGTTGACTTCAGATGAGCTCAAGGGCAAGCATTAAAATATTTTGCAAGCTATTACTAAGAATAATCAGAAAATTAGAATTTTACCAAATCACCACAGGCACAGTGTATTCTATCCTCATATTCCTTATCTCAGGAAGAAGAAAACATATTTGAATATCTGGCACTTTTACTAGAGCACCCAGCAATAATATTGAGCCATGAGACATCATTAGACCAAATCTAAATAGAGTAAGCCTGAGAAAAAGCATTATTTCTTAAAAACACCATAAAAAACCCATTTCATGCAATATTCTCTTCCAGAGTAGCATGCAGGCTCATTCTGGCACTTTAGAAATGAATCACTTCCTCTGATCATCTCATCCGGGAACTTGAGTAAATCATCCTGCCTCAGAGATGTTGCTAAAATACCGGAAAGAAAATTAACTTTCCAACATACTTATTCAAATGCCTATATGGTACCTGCTTTGGATTAGATTAGATTAGGGATTTTATTTCTGTAGTCAATTTTGTGAATTACATTCCATTCTTGAAGGTAACTAAGTGCATGTGTGTTACAAAGTCATCTCAGGGTCTTGCACAGCACCCATTATTCTAGTTGTAAGCTATACTCACTTCTTTATTAGCTTATGAATATTCAAGCTATGATAGTCCATAACATTAAATTTTCCATCATCTGACAAAAATGCATATTTAAAGATGATTTATCATAGTATTGGTTTGTACACAGTCCTTTTCCCACACCCAAATTACAAAAGTGATAGAAAATTTCTGGTGTATCTGACCTGGCCAAGTCTTTGGTACTAATGTCCCCTATAAATTTTATTAGGACATTGAATAAAATGCCAAGAAGTTGCTATCTTAAAGTAATCTAAAAGTAATCTAATTAAAAGGACACATAAACTGTGTCTAAGAGGGAAGATGTGATTTAACTAAACAAATTTATACAGAAAATTTACACTTAAAAATCTACTTGAGATATAAGCAATTTTGAATTAATTTGGTACCTTAAAAGTGAACTGCTTAAAAAGAACAATTTGATTTTATGCTAAAGAGATAACATGCCAATAAAGTAAGAAATTACACATATATGTGTATTTTAAACGAATATTGATGTCTATAGTTAAAAGAAAAGTGCCAGTAAAATCTGGAGACAGTTAATTTTTGTCTGCAAGAGAATAGGAATGTAGTAATCCTTACCTATATAGATTTGGTTAATTAATGTTTGCAGAGTGCTTTGAGTTCTTGTATAATCTCCATACTAGGATGAAACAGACTGTTATGAAAACCTGAGTAAGCCACTTGGAAAAGCTGTCATAAAAACTCAGGCTTCAACCACTAAGGAGAAAATGATACGTTAGTGTATGTTACCATCAGAGGAGACTTTTGACCTATCACTCCCAAAGAAAAAATAAATGAAATAAAAGAAATATCCATTTCAGCACCATCTCATGCCCAAGTCTTACAGCCCAAGTTGCTACCCTAGTCAGTTAGTTTTTGATCCATTCCAGGGAGGTCTTGAATTGAGAGAGGTGCTATATGATTAATATTATCTGTTACTGTTAGCTGGTTAATATTCATGTGTAATCTTTTCCCATAGGTGTCTGAGTTTACTAAGAGGGCTATTGGGATGCATATAAAACATTCTTCAATACTTCTTTATTGAAAAAGATACTGATCTCTAATGCTATTATTTTCATCAAATAGATAGGTTTGCCTTATTATCACTACTTGATGATTATGATTCTTGGATAAGATAGTTACTGATGTTAATGACAGGTTAGGAAGATTGAAGATTTGCTGATCTTTGACTATCACCTACATAATAGGAGGATATTTTTCAAGCCAAAGTCTCTTATCTCATGTAATTATACTAACTTCAACTTTTTTCCTAAACCGGATTCTTTCTACATGGAGAAACTATTTTGATAAAGACAACATGTAGTGTGTAGGATTTAATAACAAGCAACTGCCTAGGGGCAAAGCCTTTTCTGACTATGTTTCAGATCTAGCCAAAATCACCAATTACTGGACTCTCTGGGGACCAGACCTTACAATGAGTTTTCTGACCCCATGAAGATTTAGATAAGCTCTAGATAAGTTCTGTTCTGTGACATGAGCACTGAGTTGCTTAGCAGTAAAAATCTTTCTCCTCTCAAAGACCTCGGTCAACAATATTTCCCCAGAATTTATGAGGATGCAATAGGAGGAGGATGCTGGGAGTCTCCATGTGAGAGCAGTTTTTTGCCAATCTCACATTAGGTTTAAGATGCATAGAGCATTTTCAACCCTTTCTGAACCCTTTTCTAGGTTCAAGGATGGAAGGAACCCTGCAAGTGGTTCTGCTCTTCCCCTCCCGCACTGATATGGACAAAACCAACCAGATAGGGAATAGGAGAAGTAAGAGTTCTCCGAACCTAGAGGTGTTTGTCAGCTACATCTTCATAATGGGGATATAGCATCTAAGGGAAAGAAACAATAATTACATCTTTAGGGGCAAATATATGCACCAAATGTTTGGGGAGAGGCAATATGGTTGTCAAAATCGTGGTCTCCGAAGTGGGCCTGCCTAGGTTGAGGTCCCAGCTCTGTCCTTTCTGGTAACCACTCTGCAAATCTGCTCCCCATTTATGATAAGGTATGATTTTGCAGAAGATATCTAATAAGATATTGTGATGAGCAAATAGGAGAGCAGTTAAGAAGCCTAGAAGAGGGGCTGACACACTGTAGACCCACAATAAATCTTAGCAAGTATGCAAATTAAAAAGGTATTGTTACTCCCATATTATAGTTGAAGAAACGGGGGTTCAGAAAGGTTAAAAATTCGATAACCAGGAACACACAAGTAGGTAATAAATGGAAGAGCTGGAATTGAGTCCAGAAATGGCCCCTTGCAAAGCCCTTTCCCCCATTCCCTCAGCTCCAGGCCGTGCTAATACTGCCAGTAGATTTCCTCACCCATTATGGGGTAGAATCCAAGGGGATCCAGAAATATCATAGTGCCCAGAAAGCCACAATTAGAGGTTCATGTTCTCGAGGACAGAATTGTGTTTCCCCTCAGTCCTTTTCTACAAAGCAATTTTTCCTGGAAGGAGTGTCACAATTAAGAGAAAGATGAGGGAATTGGTATCAGGCTGAGCAGGTGCCACCTGCTGGGGACTGGGCTAGGAACTTTATATGCACCACTCATCTACCTCGCACGACATTCAGTGTTGGTGTTATTATCCTCATTTTACAGATGAGGAAATGGAAGCTCAGACAGATAAAGCATCTGTCCCAAGGTTAAGAGCTATTAATTGATGAAGCTGAAGCTCTCCCACAGCCAGTACTGTCTGTTTTCCACTCTAAGCCTGCTTTCTGGCAGTACACTACTTAAATGTACCAATTTCTTAATGGACCTTAGATCAAATTGCTTTATCAACCATCTGGCAGTTACAATTCTAGCCAGACCTTGGGCTGCAGGCACCTTAATAGGGGACAGGCACAAAGGGACTGTGGAAATGCAGAGAAGGGGATGAGAAGTTTGAGACACAAGAAGCCACCAGCCCTTATCCTTACTCAGCAGGCAATCAGAATGCCTAAGGCCACTTGCCATACTGGATACTAAAGTGGATTCAGAGTAACAAGCAGTTAAAAATGGATTTTGCCATTAATGCATTTCTGATTAATGCCTTTCACTCTGTTCAGAAGTAAAGCAAGTTCATTTTCTTTGCAGAAGACCCATACCTTGGAGATTCTATAAATATTGCTCTTAATTTAACTCTTGTGAAGGAATGGCAATATCCTTTTGAGTGAAATTACTACCTTTTAGAGGCACTCTCTCTCCCTGGTTGCTGCTGCTTCCCTGAGCACTCATTAGCCTTCCTGTGGATAGGAAATAGTTTTGTACAAGGCCCCGAAATGCTAAACGTCCTTAGGTTGAAGGGCATTTGTTCCCCAAGCCTGTCTGACTCAGCAGTGATATATGTGCAGAGGAAATCTTTCTTTGCCTGTCTTAGCTCTGCTCTTGTTCCTCTTTCAATGGAAGAAATGTGATTTTTCTTTTTCTACTCAAGTTCTATTCAGAAAGCAAAGGAAGTGCATAATTGTTTGGTTGTCCCTTGCATCCTTCTGCAGCATATTTCACAGGAAATCTCATTACTAAAATAAGAATATTATTCCTAATTTATTAAAATAGATGTGGGTTGGTCAGAAGCCATGGTGGGGATGATGGAATAAAAACTGCATCTTACAGCAAAAAGGTCCACTTTATTGAGCTACAGCAAGTAACATTTTGTCAACTGAATGATGTCCAGACCGATAAATTCTGGACATTCTTGAAAGTGTTTCTTATCGCTCTTGGTTTGAAAGGCTTTCCTGGTGTTTCAGAGTTTTTTCCGGTTGCCTTAAACTATTAAAGAAAATATCTAACAATGTTGGGTGGCAGATGCCAGATCCTTCCACTGAGGTCCCCCCATTGGAGGCCTGATGGGCTCTGTCGCAGAAGCTGTCGGGTTGTGAAATGTCACTACCACATAGCAAAGGTGCCTGGCACTGTGCAACTTCTTTTCCCCAGCCTTTGCAAAAGGAGGAGAAATCAAGGACTCTAGCAGCATCACACTATACACACAGTATGACCCCAAAAGAGCCAACTAAATGTGGGCTCAAAAAGCCACTGGACTTCTTTGCAGATCATGTACCCAAATAATTAAATCCGTCATCAATCTCCATCTGTCTGGGCTCTGACCTAAAAGTGACAGTTGAATAACAATCAATGCCAGTCCCTCAATTACTTAGTGTCACAATATCACAAAATAATTTTGATTACAAAGACTTTCATTTTCCATAGAGAGGGAAAAAACAATTGAAGAATCCTAACAGTTATGACTGTGGAAGCCAGGAACAATCATTCATAGATGAGATGTAGTTTTGTCTCCAGATACTATTGAAAGGGATTTACCTGATTTAAAACAAAATAGAACCAAAAAAATAAATTACCTCCCCAACGTAAGAGAAAGCTCACTGTTCACTAGCTGTGCGACTGGGGGAAAATTGTTCAACTTTGCAGTGTCCTGGTTTTCTTATTGTGAAGTGGGTATTAGAATATATCTACATCATAGAACAATTTTGAGAATTAAATAGGTACTTAGAACAGTACCTGGAATATTGCTAATATTTATTTGTTACCTGTTTCTATTAAGTTTTCATATAAAGGATGTCAGGTTCTGACTACAGATACACACATGAATGGCAGCCCAAGAGTTTATATTCATACCTAACTCTCCAAGTCCCTCAACAACATTGTTGTATGAATCCAAGCTTGACTTTCCCTACCTCTAAGTAAGATTGGCCACACAATTTTCTATACACAAGGATGTGGTACGAATGACCTCGTTGACTATTGCCACAAGGCTCCGATGCTCCCTGGAATGACCGATGTGAAAATGAGTTTGCTAGATTAAAAACCCAACGTGACATATATGCTGACTACAGCTCTTCCTGAAAATATTAAAGTTGGAACATGAAGGGAATATCATTTTCAATATCGTATTTCCATTGAGCTGTGGGTTCATGGATTTAAAAAATAATAATAAGTAAAAAGCCTGACCATAACAAGTCAGATTTTTTTGTTGTTGTTACTTTCTATTTTTGTTCCTTAAAAGTTTCTCTTTCTGAGGATTTTTCTGTGCTGCAGGCTAAATAAATGTTAGCTTAGCCCCCATGTGCTATTGCCTATCAAGGGATCCTCTGAATGGCTTAGTGCCTCCAGCACAATGAAAATAATAATAATATGAGTTTTCCGGGGATCTACTGTAGCCAAATAAGGCCATATATCAGAGGGCCCTATTTGAAGCTATATTAACCAGCTAAAGAATAGTGCTAGCAGGGAAGAAATTGACAGAGGATACTGGTAGGAAAGGTGTGTTCCTGAATGGGCAGGCAGCAGAAGGTCAACACATCAGGTTATGCAGAGGAAAAAAAAATGTTCACTGTAAAGATACTCTTTTTTGTGCTTAATCACACCTCTGGAGATGGAATGGAAGGTGAGTCAGAGGAAGCAAATCCAGCTGCAGATACTTGTCAACAGTACTGGTACTAAGGGCTAAAGGGACTTAACATTCATTCAGAAAAGATTCACTCCAGACAGTCATGTTGTTTGCCAAATGTTATTGGAATTTCACAGCAAGTATTTTGATAAATTCCAAAACACCCTCAGAATACCTGGAAAGTTGTTCCCTTCTAGTTTAAAAATCGGTAATACCAAGTTATAGATTATTAAAATATATATACCTATTATATATATGTTAGTCATATAGCCTTACTAAGTGCCATGTCCTTCACCTTTAGTAATCATGACTCTTGTTGCATGAGACTTAAGGAACAATGCTTAACCTTGTGTGCATACTTACATTATAGAAGTACAAATAACAACCTGATGCTACTAAAGCTAAGGGCTTTGCAGCCAAGCACTGCAATAAATGCAATTTGATGAAAGAATTATTGCATAGACTTGTCCTTTCTTTCCTCTTTTCTCCCTCATTTTCATTTAATGAGAAGTGCCTTAACCTGGACATGTAATGGCAATTGTGTTTGTACAGTGGGATGGGGAAAGCTGATTGAGCAAGACCAGGCCTGGGGAAAATAGTGATGCTCATTGATTGTATTTATCTTTGCTGCCCTTTGTCTCCTTGTTCTCTAGAGCTCTTTGCTTGCCATTTCACTGCCACACAATGCCCTTGTCCTCACACCAATTTCCCCTTATCAAAACTTACTCTCAAAAAATAATCTGATACTCATCATATTAGAAATGAATAAAAGAAAAAAAAACTCTACCTATGAGTCATTCCGTGAGGCATCAACGTTTTGACAGACATCAAAGCTTTAATATCAAGAGGAAAGGTCTAAGGTAAGAATAAATTTTGTGAAATTCATTATTTCAGCAGCCAATGCCTTCGATGTGTTCAAATTCATTCTGTATGTTAATGGCAACAGAATAACATGGAGCTTGCCCTGGCAGTATTTACAGCCTAACAATAGACATGAATACATGCACACCAACACACTGAGGTGTGAAAAACGATACAAGAGAAGTATAGAAACATGCAGAAGAGTCAGTAACTCAGTCTCCCTCGAGAAGCTGGAAACTGTCAGATTGTTGGTCTTAAAGAAAATTTAGGTACTTTGCCAAGACAAGGAAGATAAATGTTTATCCTGCTGAGGAAAGAGAATGTGAAAAGTGATTATGGCATGAAAAACATGCCATGCTGGAGACCTGGCCAAAAGAATTCCACAAGACCTAATAATCACACATTATAGGTGACTCTGTATGAGACCAGGCCTGTGAATGTGAATATCTCTTGCAGGTAAGCAATTATATTTTTTTAAAGAAACACTGTGGACCCCTTGCTCATCATCAGTTTATGGAAGTACCGCCCCAGTGAGAATAGTTGAACATGTTTTTATGATATTCAAGGACAAGAGTCAGCTGCATTCCTGGTTGGTGAATTCCAGCGTCTCACAAACGTTACTCTAAAGTGCTGGGGAGACTTGAAAAGGGGCACACAGATATAAAAATTAGACAAGCACTAGGAAACACCCATGGCAGAAATAGAAACCTGCCCTCCCAGTCTGACATATTATAGATGCTATCTGCCATTAATTTTGTCTCATTTGTTTCCCAGTACTTATTACTTAGGTTCCACTAATTTTAGTTTTTTCCCAAACACTGTGTTTGCACTTTGATACTCCTAGAATTCTCCATTCAGAATTTAAATGTTGAGAAGTTTGATAAAAGTTTTAATTACCAACTCATTTCATTGGCAACTGGGGGAATGGGAGGGATCTGCGCCACAATAAGTTGAATTTTACTCTGAATTTGGTAAAGCATCAGTTTCAGAGATCGGAGTTCCAGTTATTATCCTGGTTATTCTGCCACCTCCTCTTCTCCCTCTTCTTATTTTTCTTATTCTAATCTGGTGTTCAATTTAGCCTGGCCTCCTCTAGAAAGAGACAAAGTTATCTTAGAAAAACAAATGCACTGCTCACTTTTTTACTATAGTTTCATGTTTGCTTTTCAGGTTACCCGGTGGGGACATTTCTGAAAGCTACCAATTTGCAGTTGCAAAAGGCGTACGACGTGTAATGTGCCCTGCATTATTTCTATGTGGCCAGCACCACTCATATCCCTCTGATCAGTTTAGTTACCATTATAGGTATGGGCTGCAACATATTTGTGCTCTAGGGTTGCTGTTGCTGCCAGACAGGATGTTGCCTGCCCCACCACTATTACAGGGACAAATTTAAAACAAATGTGCAAACTCAGGAAATGTTTAGGTGTAAATGCAAGAATTAAAAGAGTTCCAGTAGAGTGGCATCTATTTTTAAGACATGCAACAAGTGGGTGATAAAGAAATTCCAAGAAGAATCAAGGACTAAAACAAGCACTAGGGAGAATAGAAGATAGTAAAGCATGGGTATAGAGCAGTCTGGTCCAACAGCACTGAGATCATAATTTAGAGCAAAGACCATGAACTTTTATAGATCCAGGTCAGGATGTAAAAATTGAGAAGGCTACCAAGGCTATCTCTTTTTTTTTTTTTAAGTGAAAGATCATAGGTATTAAGGATATGTGTAAGAGTGTGGATTGAATTGATGGAGCAGATAGTCTAAGACCAAGAAGAAAGGAAGTGAATTCTGAAATTTATTGACAATTAGGGAGAGTAAATGGGTCAATGTTCCCCAAATGTCAAAGCAACAACGAATAAGAAATAATTGAACAAGTTATCCAACTAGGGAGTACAGTGCTTGCATCTAACATATCAAAGGTAAAGCTTCTCTGGATGACAAAATATGCTGGATATGGTCATGAAAGGATGTGGCTTTGGTCGTTTAAATAGAGACAAACGCCTTGGAGTAGAGGTCAGGAAACATATGTGTAATCAGGTAGCCATTAAACTCACCAAAATAATGTTAGACCTTGCTTGGTGGGGAAGAAAAAGAGCCAGAGAACAAAGAAAACGTGAACCATAGGGTGAATTGTGGTTTGAGAATGTAGAAGAAAAATGTAAAAGTTACTCTAAAATGCCTCTTTTTACTCTGTAGAAAATGAATTATATTTAGATAAATAAAGTGCCTCATCTTCCCATGACACACCCAGCAGGATCCCTTTATGGTGTCAAATGCCATGGCAAGTTCTGAGCTCATACTGGCAAATTCTTAATGGGAGTTCTTGGAAAGGGGATAGTATGAAGTAGATTTAAAGAAGCTAAATGTTATTTTGAAGTCACCTCACCCTTTTCACAAAAGTTGAGAGTCGTCTAGCTATACTCTTTATGAATCTAGTAGTTTAGTGCTATCATTGGCTCCAAGAAATAAAGCTTATCCCTGCTTGGAATCCTCCCATCTATTCTTTTCAAACATAATCAAGATGGCTTGATAATTAAAAGAAATCACTTAGTTTTTGGAATTCAGTTTGATTTCAAGTATTTTACAAAACATAATTCTCAATGAACTCTATTAGTATTCAGAAAAAAATGTATCTTTTTTTTTCTTTTTCTTTTTTTTTCTCAGCATTTATTCCCTCAAAGTGAAGTGAATGGTAATTGGGCTAAAAAATTAATTTAAAAGCATGCATTTGTTTCCTGCTGTGAAGGATGCACAAAAACTAGAGATATAACCACTGTGCTCCCAATGTTGGTAGTTAGAGAAGCTTTCAATGTTTACATATTTAGTTGAAAAGGGAGCAAATGAATGAAATTAGATTTCAGGCACTGCGCTAAGTCCGAACTGTAAGATACTTGAGATGGTTAGCCTTTTCCCTAAAATGAAGATATAAAACAGTGTTCTTTGCAGAAATCTTTTTCATTCTCATTCATAGGAAGGTGGCAAGAGAATCAGTGTGACATTTGGGAGTGGGGTGGCATTTGGGTCAGAGAGCAGTTGCACACCAGGATGACCACTTGAAAAATTTGGCATTAGTACATTAGCATCTGCCTTGGAAGCCCAGCAAAGTGCCAGATGTTGTTTGTGAAATAATCATTCTTACATGCCTGGCATTTGTTTCCCATACTGTACAACTGAACCTCACGAACATTCACTGGCATAAGAACAGTGCCCGCCCTTAAGAAATATATGAGAGGAAAGAAGGCGGATCCACAGAAAATTATTTTCTTATTGTAATTTAAAACTCTTTTTTGAATAGTTCCATCTTCTTTAATATGCCATGATAGACTCTAAAAGTTTCGTTAGAGCAGTATTTTATTTATTTAATTAATAAGATGTCGTATGAGACAGCAGTTAGGTACAATTACAAAAATTTATTCTTATAATAATACTTAGTATCTACATACCATTTTGAATTCCACGGCCATTTTGCATTTATTAATTCACTTCATCTAACAAGCATTTCTGTGCATGTGAGACCTGCAGTGATCTTGACTCACAGGATCAAGAGAGGTCATAAAAGATCAGGAGACAAGGGACTAGAGAGGTAACAAGGCATTCTCTGAGCCACCTAGGTAAATTCACGCCCTGCCAATAATACAACAGTTGTATGTGAACCCATTTCATCCTCGCCCTATCTTCAAACATTACAAAGTTACAAAGTTACCAAAAGTTGAGACAAGAATTTCTTTTTCGTTGATTATTGTAACCAAATGAAATGACAAATAGTTTTCCAATTAAAAAGAGGAATACGAACTGAGCAAATCACATACACATCATAAAATGTGGTGAAAGCGTGCAATACTGGTTCAGAAAAGTTTCTGGTTCCTTTGTACATCTGGCATCCCATATACTCTATCACAAAAATAATTATTTTGGAAACTCTCAGAGCCTGTGGTCAGTGCTTGCTCCTATGGAGAGCCCTAGCATCGCCCTGCAAGTTAGCCAATGCACATTTTGGAAAGGTCCAACTGAGTGCCCAGTAGTGAGTTCAGTTTTAAAAGAAATGTAGTGTAAATCTAAAATATTGCCATAAGGGCTCACAGACTAGTTGTGGAAAGAAGATTAACCCTGATGGGAAGGGGAAATATTAAAATAGTATTTGATGAGAAGACCCAGGAACACTCAAATCCTGTCCTTAGGTTGAGATGACTCATTACTGTGTAACAAACTGTTCTAAATGAGTGGAAGAAAACAACACCATTTTATAATTCTCACACACTTTGTAAGGAAGTTACATAGGGCACTGGATGGACGGCTTGCCTATGCTCTATAATGCCAGGAGCCTTAGCACTGAATGCTGGAGATGACTTAAATTGCTGGGAACTGGAATGATCTAAAGGTTTCTTCCTTCATGTATGTGACCTATCTGGTTGGGATGACTCAAATGCTGGGCTCACCTGAGCTCAACAGTTGACTGGGCACCCACATACATCCAACTCATACGACTGTGCTGAGCAGGCCATCCCCGTGTCTATACACAATGCCTATTCCAGCTTACTTTTAGATAAAGTAACACCCAAATCATATTAGCAAAAAGGAAGGTAATTTTTCAGGTTTCAGGCCATCCCCGTGTCTATACACAATGCCTATTCCAGCTTACTTTTAGATAAAGTAACACCCAAATCATATTAGCAAAAAGGAAGGTAATTTTTCAGGTTTCTTCCCCAATAAAGAGGGAGAAACACATTGGAAACTGTAGAAAAGATAGAAGAAAATTGTATCAGTAAAAGTTTAGTCCAGAGAACAGAGATCACTCTAGGGAAGGATGCAATATAGAGAATTTGGAGTCTTTGACAACCTTTGTGAGGGATGGGGGAACAAATATCAGGGAGGCCACTGCTGGCTTTCAGGAAATCAAAAATATAGAAATTGTAAGGATGCCACCATCAATGATTTCAGCTCCCTATAGCACGAAATTAGGCGATTCTCAAAAGGATCTCTTTTGAAAACATCAAACAAAACCTCATGTGTGCCATCTGCCATCACCCACACACCTGAGAATAATGACTTCTCTTTTCTTACCAAATATCAAAGAGCATCTTTCCCTGGCAGAATTTAACATGAAATCTGCTGGTGATAGGTTCTAGAAAATGCAGTTTCCAAGCTTTCCCCCAAAATATAGAGATGAGTATGGCATGGGATACAGACAATGTTGAGTGGGTGACAATCAAGCAGAATGCAATTGTATATTTCATTCAGTCTAAGGAACCATCAACGGTAAGACAAACTGATTTGCAAAATGTCAATTGCATAAAAAATGGCCAATGTTGTATGCAAGATGGTCTCCAATTTTAGAGATACCAAAATGTGAAAAACATACTTATGGTAAAAATGATAAAATACAGTACATTTAGAAATGTGTGCTGATAGACAATGTTGGTTGCCTATTTAACCAAGCCCTCTTTCATCCTTGGTAGTTAATGGGAGACTCTAGTTTTATTTGCATGTTAATGTTTTAAGCCTCAAAGTTGAACCAGAATTTGTCTAAATCAGCCATGCTGACTCCGTTTCTTACAGCCAGTGATTAATCTGGGGGTGAGCATTTGTTCTGTTATTTTATGTGATGGTCAGTCAGGTGAGGCCAAGGAGACATGGGAGAGGCATAAGAAAGCAAAGTTTGTTATACTCGCAGGTCCTAGAGGCGGGGTTGCCACATGGCACTGGGGCCATATGAGAAGTGCCAGGTTTTGGTCAGGTGGCAGAAGACAGTAGCTACGAAAGAACTTAGGCCAAGGTCTTAAAAGGGAAAAGCAAGACAGGGCAAAGTAAATCATGTAGGACTGGCTAGTTTGAATAATTTCTGTTGGCTCTAAGCTGGAAAAGTGGGCTACTTGCCTGAAACCTGGCCCTGGGTTGATTAAGGCAGAAGAATATTGCCTCTTGGGTGTATTTCTGAGGTATATGGGCCCAACAGAGGAGGTATGACTCTGGATTAGTTAGTTTGCATATTAAAGACATGTTCTCAGCTGAGCCCTTCAGCATCTCTAAGAATCCTCTAGACCCAGGAGGGGCAGTCTCTTCAGCCAGAAATGTTTTTAAGATTTTAAAACATAATAATGTACAAAAAAAATTACACACACACACACCAGCATTTAACTTGGTTCTACCTAGAAGAATCTAGAAGGACATGGGAGAATATTGTCCTTGCCAACCAAAAAATAAACAAATGGTAAGGAACAGCAAGATGAGGAAACCCCTTTGCTCACAGCTCCCTTTTCTTTGCTTGGAGTGCTGTACTCTGAGAGTAGGATGCTTGGGGCAATGGTGGTCATCTTACACTTGGGAGGGGAGACAGCCTCCACATGCTGAAGATAGAAAAACAAAGGGACTATGAGAATCTGGGTTCAGATGGCACTGTTGAGCTGGTATATCAATCCTCTAATGTTTTCTCCTTATATTTATTATGTCAAATGAATTCACCCTTACTTTTACTTATATATTCTGTTATTTACAGCTGAGCATATCCAAACTGAAACATACAAATGTCAACATATTTCTGTGAGAGCAGCAAGTAATTTTTGGTTGGATTCATAGATTGAGAAGTTTTATATACAGAGGAAAGCAACCTTCTCTGACTTTAGAAAGCTTAGTACCACTATTTTGTGTTATGGCCATTTTATATCCTATTCCCATCAATATATTTAGCAACAGCCACTTGAATATGAGAAATCCAAGATCGAGGTTACAATGTCTGTAAAGTTAGGTAGATGCATCCTATTCTGCTCTTCAATGTTATTCAACCAACAAAGAAAAAGGAAAAGGAAAAGAAAAACTGGTTTTCTTTATTGTTCAGCCTTGTGGTATAAAATGTGAATGCCCTGGTATGATGACCTGAATGTTTACGTTACCCCAGAATTCATGCTGAAATCCTATTGCCTGATGTGATGATATTAAGAAATGGGGCCTTTGGGAGGTAATTAGGTCATGAGCTTGAGCCCTCACAAATTTAATTAGTGCCCTAATTATTAAGGCATCCAAGAGAACTCTTTTGTCCTCTTTCAATCATGTAAGAATCACAACAAGAAGATGGTGGCAGTTTGTAACCTAGAAGAGGGTCCTCACCAGAACCAGTTATGCTAGCACCCTGATCTCAGACTTTACAGCTTACATTTCTGTTGTTCATAAACTACCCAGTCCATGATATCTTTTTATAGCAGCTTGAATGAACTAAAACACCCTTGGTTTTTATTTTGCCATTCCAGTCACTCATCTAAAGACAGAGTTCTCAAGATTTCTTGGCATTTCCCCATCTTGCATCTAAATTCCTGCAGAAGGGTCACTGCTTGATTGGACATCCTCTGTTAACAGTCTGACTGGGAGGGGGCAGAATGTCAGTGACAAATGACAGAAAACGGAGAGGGAAGGGTGAGCAGCAACTGATAAGATCTGCCATTAAGGGAGCTCTTGGAGTTAGGCCAAAGATCACCTGGTAAGGGAGCACTGTGGTTGGTCACCACAGGTAATGAGAAGAAGCAAACGTAAGCATGACTCATTCCTTATGCTGTGCAATTCCAGAACAAGTGTCTTAGTCCATTCCAGAACAAGTGCCAGTCCATATCTGTGTTACTATAAAGGAATACCTGAGGCTGGGTAATTTATAAAGAAAGGTTTATTTGCCTTATGGTTCTACTGCCTATACAAGAAGAATAGTGCCAGCATCTGCTTCTGGTGCGGTCATCAACCTGCTTGCACTCATAGTGGGAGGTGAACGGGGGGAGCCAGCATGCACACAGATCACATGGTGGGGGAGGAAGCAAGAGAGAGGGGAGGGAGGTGCTGTGCCCTTTATAACAAGCAGCTCTCATGCAAACTGAGAGTGAGCACTTACCCCCTTCAAGAGAGGTCATTAATCTATTCATGAGGGATTTGCTCCCATGATCCAAACAACTCCTACGAAGCCCTACCTTCAACCTTGGGGACCAAATTTCAAATGATATTTGGAAGGGACAAACACCCAAACTCTAACAACAAGATACACACTGTGGCATCAAAGGCACCAATACAGGAAAAATTAGGAAAATATGATTGCTCCCCGGAACACCCAGAACAAAGTTGAAGACTCTGTGCTCTCCTCTCTAGCAGTGTTTAGAATCTTGAACACATCTACTTGGAGCATGGATATTTCATCTATGGTAATATTGTATGATTTAGGATACCTTGATGTTCTCTGACAAATTGCCCCTCTGCCCTCTGGCAGACATTATATTTCTTCAGCTTAAATCTTTTTTCTCAGATTTAAATTCAGTAGACAGCAAGTACTTTATACAAGTATAAAACCATGCATACAATATAGCCATATAACTTGCTTTCACAAATTAAAGTCTCTGGGTCTCACCTCTTGATTCAGTAGGTGAGGATGAGTTGAGGTGCAGAAATCCAGCTGAATCTAATGCAAGTGGTCCACGGACTACAGTGTAAGAAATATGGCTTTATATCCTTTAGTGTGAATGCAAGTACCAAGGGCAAGTCTGCTTAAGAAAGTCCTCAAGTTATGTAGTTTTGGAGAGTGAGATATAGAAGGGAGGGGTTGGGGTGAGAAGGGGGAAATAGCATAAAAAGAGGTTGAGTTGCCAGGTATAGTTCATACGGCTAAATCCCAACACAGATTTTCCAAGATGAGTCAGGAAGGGTAGGATATAATGTCCAGAGAAATGTTCTTTTATAAGTGGATTTGATCACTGGGAGTTGAATGAAGACCTGTCTTTATTAATTATTCAATATTTGATATCCTCAGTCACCTCTGCTATGAATTTGAATTAAGAGAGGGGCAGAAACTCCACTATAGCCCTTTGTCCTATGCCCAGCCCCAAGGAATGCTTTCAAGCAAAAACTGAAGGGAAAAAAAAAAAAAGCTCAAAGAGGAGATGGAGACCAGCTGGGATTTATTTCGGTGTGTCAGCTTGACACAAACATGGGTGAAGGCCAGATATGGATTGGTGACTCATCCACATTTAGATGCAGTCTGTGTAAAATGTTTTCATTTCCGCATCATGGAAGCAAATCTGAAAGCTTTCACTCAAACCGTGGAATTTAATTTCTTGCAACAAAAAATGACCTACCTCCTAGAACAGCTTTTAAAAGTCCCCCTTTGATTTCGGCTTAGTTTCCAAATCTTATTTAATTACGTTTTGTCTAATTTCAACATAGAAACAACCAAAATCATGATTATTTTGCCTCGAGGTAAACCTCTGCTTCTGCATGCATTGTTTTTAAATAAGTATGAATTAAAGTTTGGCTAATCATCAGTACCACATAATCCTTTCAAAAGAGACTTTAGATACTGCATATTCTTTTGAAAGGCACTGAAATTACAGCCAAAATGCCTGCATTGTGGGGGTCAAAAGAGGTCAGGAGAATCTGTTAGCCTGTGTCTGTGGCCATTCACTCCTTGAATATTCATTTTGAAGAGGAGTGGTACCATTTTTGTCAAGCTTTCAGAAAAAGCAAGAATTCTAATATTAAGACTTTATCCCCTGCCTTCAGACGTTTTTGTCCAACATGGCTTTTTAATGTTCATGATAAAACCAGTCAAAAAAATTCTCCCTGACTACAGTTGTAATGTGGACATTCCTGTGCATCTTACCATACATACCAAAGGAGGTCATCATAACACACAAACATGAAGATCCAGGGATTCCTAACCATTGTCACAGCATCTGGATGACAGGAGATGTGAATTTTGGTGGCAGATAGTTCAAAATTATTTATTTAGCAATTACTATGTGCCAGGCTTGAGATATACCTGTGAGACCAAAATCCACCTCATGACTTCTTTTAATTCATACCCCTCTTTAATCCCCAGCTTTCCCATTAAGAAAGATGGAGAGAATTGAACTGGCTCTCATATCAGGTATAGCTTAGCTCTATAATTCAGTAGATTTAAAGAGCTTGCAATCCTTGTGAACTGTCAGTGAGGACATGTTAGTGGGTATTGGTAAATAAGAGCATTTAATGAACAAAGGACTTCAAAGGGTCTTCAGCATTTTTATCATTCTCTACAATTACAGATGATTATCTTTTTAATCCAGTTAACTAAAAAGGACACCCAGCCAATCCTAGTGGCAAATGTTTTATTTTCTTGCATTGTTTTGTCAGGAATAAATGAAAAAAATTATTGTCATTTAAAAAAATATATATTTCCCTGGAGGACAGAGAAAAAAATTTTTTGCAGGTAAGCACAGGATCCCTAATGTCCCCAAACTAGGTACTGATGAGGAATAGCCCCTGGGAAAATACAGTCCTATTTTATTTTTATGTATTTATTTAGATACAGACTCTATCACCCAGGCTAGAGTGTAGTGGCGCAATGATAGCTCACTGCAGCCTCAACCTCCTCAAACAACCCTTCTACCTCAGCATCTTGAGTAGCTGAGACTACAGCCCAACCTGCCTGGCTAATAAAAAATTTTTGTTTGTTTTTGTAGAGATCTCACTATATTTCCCAGGGTGGTTTAGAACTCCTGGGCTCAAATGATCCTCCTGCCTTGGTCTGCCAAAGTGCTGGAATTATGAGTGTAAGCCACCACGTCTGGACCAAAAATATCATTTTAATTTTTTGAGGAGATCAATATGCTGAAATCTTAAGCTTACGTTGTCAATCAACAATACGATTATAGCCCCCCCTCCAAATTTAAAAAAGTAATCAAGACAGGCTTTAAGACTTTGATGGCAATTTTAAAAGGAAAGGACAGAATCATGTTGTGTTTTTAACAATCTTCAATGTTAAGGGAAAAAATATCTTCAAGAATCTCATTGATTGACAATAGAAAATTTTTATTTTATACTAAATTATGTTTTAATTATTTTCAAAGTTGCTTTTAGTTTATTTAAATATAAACAAGCTATAATGGATGAAAGGATAGATGATTGATTGATTGATAGACTGATATATAAGATAGAAATTTAGGTAAAATCCTGGAAATAAACATTTATTTATAAATGTGAAAATGAAAAATATCCCTTTGGATCTCTGGCCATAGTATAAAACAAAAAAAAAATTTTCTAAATAGTCATGATATTTTCCCTCAAGTTTTAAGAACGTTTGTTTCTAGAAGTAGTACAAATTAAATTAAACTATTTAAAAATTGAGAAGGAAAATGTAGATAAAATTGCTCTCTGGAGAAATCTGACCTATGAAGTATTAGGAAACAATTGTTCCTACATTCTCCATTTCCCTCCATTCTCCAAACCTACTTGCTCCTGTCTCTTCTTACCTTGTCAGATTACTTTGCTCATTCTTCATAAAATGAATAGAAATCACAGATGGCAGCTCCTTTAAATTCCTTCCACTACATCTACAAAGCTACATTCACCCTCTACTCCATCTCTTCTTGTGCACAAGAAGTTTCTCTCCTTTCCCAAAGGTCAGTGCTCTCTATCACCCTCTCAGGGACCTCACTCAGCTATTATTATTTCTGTCTCCCACCACCAACTCTTGACTCCTCCTAATTAGATATCAAATATGCTCTCCATCTCTCATGTTAAAAATGCTGTCCTTGAATCCTATAACCGCCTCCAGCTATCTCTTAATATTGTAACTCTGTTTCAGCGTGAATAATACCTCAAAGAATATCTGTGTAATATGGTTCGGCTGTGTCCCCACACAAGTCTCATCTTGAATTGCAGTTCCCATAATCCTCACGTATTGTGGGAGGTGCCAAGTGGAGATAATTGATTCATGGGGGTGGTATCCCCAATCCTGTTCTCATGATAGTGAGTGAGTTCTCATGAGATCTGATGGTTTTATAAGGGGCTTCCCCCTTCGTTTGGCTCTCATTCTTCCCCTTCCTGCTGCCAAGTGAAGAAGGACATGTTTGCTTCCCCTTCTGTCATAATTGCAAGTTTCCTGAGGCCTCCCCAGCCCTGCAAAACTGTGAGTCAATTAAACCTCTTTCCTTTATAAATTACTCAGTCTTGAGTATTCCTTCATAACAGCGTGAGAATGGACTAATACACCATGTATGCTTGTCTCCACTTCCTACCAATCACATTCACCTATTTTGAACTTGCTAAGGCTGTTTTATTATAACCATCAATAACTTTCACACTACTAAAGAGAATGGGCCCTGTATAGTCTCCATCTTGTTAACTCAGTTGACCACAGCATTCTTGAGAAAGTTGTTCTTTTTCAACTGGTCATTACACACTCTCCTGATTTCCTCTAACCTCTGGCCATGACTATCTCAGGACTCTGTGCTCAGGCCTAGGATGTTCTCATTCCAGTCCTGTTCTCATTCTGTACTTCTCTATCTACACTCTCTCATAATTAAGCTCATTTCTCCCACTCACCACAAGCCATTTACGCACCTCACTTCTGATGGCTAACCTTGATAATTACATACACTTCCTATCTTAATATCTCCACTCAGATGTTTCTAAAGCTTCTCAAACCAATTATGTTCAAAACTAAGCCCTCTTAAAATTATTCTTCCACATTAGCGTTTTCCACATTAGAAACCGATGCCATTATCTGTCTCCTCATATCAGAACCATATGGAGGGACTCTTGATATGCCCCATTCATCTCCCAAATGAGTCATCTCTCACCAAGTGAAAATATCGATTCTATCTACCTCCAAAATATATCTAAAATCTATCAGCTTCTCTTTCTCTCTATTCCCACCACCTGAGTACAAGCCCTCATATTCTCTTTCTGATGTGTCAGATCAGCTCTTACTAATTAGTCTTTTCTCCTCTCCATTCAGTCTATTCTTACAGCTATCACCTTCATGTTTTAAAACATATCACTACAAAATGCTTCTGCTTAAAGTGTACATCAGAAGCTTCTTTTGCTCATAAAAGTCTGAATTCTTTAGCAGTCATAGACTCCATGTATCTGGCACCTGGCTGTTTCTGAGGCTTCGCTGAATGCCCAGCTCTCCTCACTCTATTTACTGCAAGTCAGCTTGAGCCTCTTTTAGTTCCTTTTTGCCCACAACCTCCTCATGCAGTATTCCCTCTGCCTGGAATCCATCCCTCACCAGTCCACCTCTATCCATCTTTCAGGCTTCCTCAGCGAAAGAGTCACTCCCTCATGGGAGCCTTCTTTGATCTTCCTCCACAAGTTTGGATCCCATTTATGTGCTTTTAGAATATCTCCTGCTTATTATTGTCTTATTCTAGCACCACATATTGCCAGGAACATAATAGGCACTCTAAACATATTTATTAAATAAAGAAAATTGAGGGAAGAAAATTTTTCAAAAATGATTTTCTAAAAGGTCAACATTTAAAGGACATAAACATTGAATAAGAAGGTCTTGGGCTCCTAATCAAGATTTTAATCAATACTTAATCCACAAGTGATTTCTAGTGTTGGGGCCCTCCATGTACATTTCTATAAAATTTGTCACTGACTGAAGCTAGAACATTCCAGAAACAATGTGGCTAAGTTAGTTCAATTGTTGCTTACATCATATAAATAGTTTGACCTTGAAACACTTTTGGAGAAATGCTAGCAGCCTAGAGAGGATTGGCCCACCAAAGCCAAGCAGCTGAGGGCCCAGGCTCGGAATCTGGCACTGCTTGGGATCTTTAACCCTGAGGTTAATAAATGAAGTCTATGAAACCTCTGGTACCACTTGTAGAATGTACTTGAAAAAGAAACACTGATTATATTATATACTGTTTTCTTCATGAGGGCCTGAGTATGTATTTGTGTGTTGGGGAGAAGGACGTTGATCTCTCATTTTAGTAATATTTGTGCAGCTCTTGAATAAGTCCTTTGTTTATGAGCCTTATAAATGTAGAAATTTACGATAATTTTGTCTTCACGATGCCTACCAGAATATAAAAACTCAAATTATTCGCCCATTTCTAGGACATGTGAATTCAGCCTGTGTTTTGATACTGATCTTATTCCTAGTTTCATCTTTTTCCTACTATTATTTTCATTTGGCTCACTTAGCTTGCTTATTGTAAATTTGTTTATTATTATTCATGTGCATACTATATGTATTATATATCTATATCTTTTTACATTCACAATCCAAAATTATTTTTAAACTATAAGTATGATTGATGAGATTGCAAAAGATCAAGAATATAGAGTTTATATGTTGAAGATAAGCCAACAATAAAGTAAAAAAATTAAAGTCTCAAGGGGCAACAGAATGAAATAATCAATAGGATTTATCTTGGTAGCACCACAGGAAATAAAGAAGTGATATCAGAGATGAAAATAACTAAAGACTTTTCAATTTTTAAATGTAAACAAAATAAGCAAAGAGTCTTTCACCTCTCAAATTGGCAATGATGTTTTTAAATTCTAAGACCCAATACTTAAGAGGCAGAGAAACAGACACTCTCATATACTGGTCACAAGAGAGTGAGGTAATGCAGAAATCACATGGAACAATTTCTAAAGCCAATCAATAACCTTAAAAAATCTCACACTTTTTTACCTAGAAATTTCCTTTCTGAGAATTTATTCTGAAGTAATATGCATAAAGGTTTACAAAGATTTAGTTTTAAGAATAGTCATTAAATAATTGTTTATGATATTAATAATATATACAAACATCCTAGATATCTAAGGAATTAACAAGACATCATATCTAAATACTATGGCATACTAAATAACCATTAAAATTATTATTATAACATAATATTAGCATCAAAGAATGAAAATTAGACATTAAGTGAAAATCAAGTTACAAAATAATAGATGCTAGTCCTTTTATGTTAAACATATTACTAAATATACATTTCAGATACATTTATATATATATGTTTGTGTATATATACACACATGTGTATATACACAGATGTGTATATGCACACATATGTGTATTAAAATTATCTCTGGATTTTGGTATAAGATTTTTATTTTTCACTTTCTGTATCAATACTAAAGATAAACATTTTTAAGCAGTTGAAGAGGCTATAATGTAAGATTCCTGAAATTGAATATGTTCAAGGATAACTTATCCCACAGTCATTTCATAGAACTCCTAGACAGCATTTTACCATTGGAAACAGAGTCCTCTACTCAGGAACCTATGTCCTAAGGTAAGTCCATTACATATAACATCTAATATAGTATACATTATTTTCAATATTAAATTTTCTCTTAATCAAAATCAACCTCAGCTGAATTAGTAAAAAATTAAAATGTTTTGGGGTGCAATGTGGGGCCACACAGATGAGGACAGTAGAGCTGTCTGGGTAGCAGCTAAAGCCAACCTAGCTAGCCTCTCCTACTGCCTCATTGAAGATGTGTCCAGCCTTACGAGACACCATGTCCAGGCCTCTGAGCCCCGTCTGGTCAGCCCTGAGTGGAAGTCAGGGCATTCCATCTGTAGCCTGGGGCAGACTTCCTATCCCCAGACTGAACACATTTTTCTGACTTCTGTCTGCCCAGTTGAGTCTTCTCATTAATAGTTTTACAAACTAGAACCAGATCAGGGAGAGATCAGGTCTAAATCTCAGGAGCCCCTGTCCACCTCCCACCTCACCTGTGGATATGCTGCTGCCCCCTTGAATGAGTTTGGACAGACCCAGCTATCAATAGAGCAGTCGTTTACATCCAAAAGATGTGGTCTGGGGTGGGGGCACCCTGATGCCAAGGAGTTAGGGGCTTCATCAAGAGCCACCCTCATTACAGTTCAGCACAACTCTCCCACCCTTCAGTGCTTCCCTGCACCCCACCCCACCTTGCTCAACATGTTTACAAAATTCTCTGTGTTCCAAAGATCTTTCCCAGTGGTGCTTGCCAAGCCCCCTGAGCCTATCTATCCCATGAAAAGATGGCCACCCACCACACTCTGCTTTATGCCTCCTTGAAAGTGGGGAAACATGAGCTTCCGGAATGCTGTGTTATGGGTCTGTATCAGTCAGAGCCCAGTCAAGAGACAAAAGCCACTTCGTTATTTAACAAAGAGAGTTTAATAGGAAAGTATAGGAATCAGCTTCCATCCATAGGGAATAATTGCTCTCCCTAGGGAGAACAATAGAAAGAAGTGGGAATTATTAAAACCTGGAACCTTGAATCTGAGGTCCTGTGGGTCTGGACTCAGATCTCTGAAAGATAAGTGCTTCTTGTAGATGATTGTGTCTCTCAAGTGGACACAATGAGGCTGGTTCTATAAATTGATGGAGAAATTGCAAAGTGGAATCAACTGCTATTACAGAAATGAGCTGCTGCTGCAGGGGTGAAGAAGCACTGCTAAGTGATACTCAAAGAAACAGGAATCAGATAGGAGAGCGCAAGTCCTTCTTTGGGCTTTGAAGTCTTCCTTCAGTGCCTCTTATTGGCAGATCCTAATAGAGAACAGGTGGAAAAGCAGCAACATAGTTGTCACATCATAAAGAAGAGTAGGAAAGATTGGGTTGGGAGCGGAGAGAAAATATCTCAATAAGTGGCACAGAGTCTGAGCAGCCCTTGGCTTCCTTTTATCTGCAGAGATTGCTAGCAGGATATACCTGGAGAGGCTGAAACCAAGGGCTCAATAAAGCTTTGAGCTCATGGTTGTTGCTCTGTGGCTTCCTAACTGTGGTAAGGCTGTGAATCTTACTTGTTTCCAAGCTGTCTTCCAGAATTGTATCCCTTCTTCTCTAGAAAAAGCTGGCAAAATGATTACATTTTCAAAGCTCTTACTGGAAAGCTACATCTGGAAATCAACCAGTGAGACTACCAAATTCTTGTGATCTGGTCCTATCTCAAGCACCTATGAGGGGATTTTTGCTAAGCCCGTGATAAGTCATAAATAACTGAGCCAACATTAATCTGGAATGCAATGACATCAGGAATGTGACTCTATCAGTACACCCATTGCAAAGTTGTCTCTATTGCCAAGCCTGTGGGTATTCCTCCATAACCTTTGAGGGATCTTTTGTGGCCTTTCCCTGACCATCTCTAAGAAAATATTTACTTGGGAAGGTGTTTATGTGGGATTTTTTCATCCTTTTTTTTTTTTTTTTTTTTTTTTTTTTTGCAAGAGAAAAGAGTTAGATGTGGAGAATGCTCTAATGTGTGACTGATATCAATAAAAGACATGAAGTTTCAAAAAATTGATGTGACAAAGATTGCTTCAAATCCTCATGCTCTAGTGCATCAGTTTTCTAGAGCTCCACTGAGAAGACTTCAGAAAGTATATACTATCTACTGCAAACACAAGCCTATGGGTCTTTGCTAACAACAAAGCTAAATAAAGCTTGTTGAACCAGCTTTCCAGCCACTAGGGCGGTGTTCGCTACCACCATTGCATAGCTCTGTGCTGGCACCAGATAGACTGGCATGCCTACAATTCTTTTGTCTTCTTTTTCAGAAAAAGTCAGATGCCTTCAGATGGTATGTATGATATTTCATCAACTGATAGAAGAACGACTCTTGTGCCTGTGACACTACCATTAAGTCCTGGTCACTGTGAAACTCTTAGAATGCCTTTACACCCCAAACTCCCCAAACTGATGTTTATGTTTGTGCCTTTTTGAGTGAGGATAGGATAGAGAGACAGCATATTTTAAAAATACCTTTCCACCTGAAAAAACCTTTTGTTTTTCACCCTTGTTAATGTCTTGTTCCTGTAAAATCAAGTATAACAATACTTCCCACTCTTTGTAAATATGCATTTGACTACATGCATTTTAAGAAGATAATATTAAAAATAAACAAATTGACTATGGTGACTGTTATTAGTGCTTGATTTATTTGGAAAAGATAGACTATTTGCTCTAACTTTTTTGCTACCTTCCTGCATTGCAGTTAGGAATGAAAAATATGTTATGTTTCTAAATGCAATAATATAGATAATCCAGTATGAAAGTGTCCAATTACTGATTTTTCTAGTTTATCAACATAGTCTGTTTTTAAAAGGCTTAGTTTTTAGACTTCAGTGGATTGAATTATTCTATTTTTAAATGATATATTAGAGCTCTTATTATTCTCAAAACTCCATTACAGATAGAGCAGTTTTTAAGGAGCACTTGCATAGAGAAAGTTCCTTTCTTATTATGGCCTGGAAAAGGATGGATTTTTCTATTTTTTATTTTTTGATTTTACTACCCATCTCAATGACACTTCACTCGTGGACGGTGTCTCCCTAAAAGGTACCATCGCTAGGCATTTTTACAACCCCCAAACACTCACACAATCAGACACGTGCCTACACAGGCACCCACATACACTCAGAGCAAGTTCTTTTCCATTACTGTAAACCTTTAACTAGATGAAATTTGAGCAGGGGGTGAAGCATAAAGAAAATGAGAGCTGGAGGAGAAGGCACAGCTTCCTAGCTGCCTGAGGCGAAGATGGGTGAATGAATGCCTAGAGTTCTGACTGTTACAGGCTCGGGATCTTTGAGGCAGAAACAGACAGAAAGCGAGGCATAAAACCTCTATAGAAGTTTTAATATTTATATTGTCAATTCCATCAAGCCTCCTACATCTTTTCAGAAGGTGTCTATTTCTTGACTCAAAGTCAGAGAGTATCATATGCCAAGCCTTTAAAGGTATTCCTCATTACTGTTCCATCTACCTTATAATTAATGACAATTCCTCCCAGATTCTGGCATCAGGCTGTTGGTCTTTGTTCCCATGTTGCTATGAGTTTTTGCCTCTTTCTGTTACTTCAGGCATATTTTAATGAGAATTTAAGAACCACCATATCGGTGGATTCTATCAAATTCTATTTTGGATTAGCAATTTAATGGAAAACAATCCCAATCAAGAGAGCATTGATCCCTTTTTAAATTCCGGTTAACACATAATTATAAATAACAAAACAAGAAATAAAAAAGTGGAGATAACCAAAATGTTACTAAGGGGATTTAAATGAAGAGATAAACCATGCTCCTTGATAAGAAAACTTTATATTGTTAAAAGTCTATTTTTCCTCAAATAATTGTGAAATTGTTTCCAATCAAATTTTTGAGAATTATTTTTTTGGGACTTGACACAATGAGTCTAAAGTCATCTAGACATATGATTCAAAATATGTTTTTTTCAAAAAGAAAAACATCTAATTGAAATTTACACTAAGAATATTAAGAGTTATACAGTTACACAATTCTTAAAGTGTAACAAAGGCAGCTTCATAGGCAGAGCAATGTCTTAGAACATAGAGTTCAGACTAACTGTACTGACCAGACCCAGTGACCACAGGTCAGCTCAGGTCACCACAGGTCTGCTCAGCAGATCAGAGCAGAAAAGAGCAGGTTCATTGAGAGGGTGTCAGCTGGACCATGGAGAATGGATACACATATGAAGATTATCAGAGCACTGCAGTATGGCTTCTGTCTCACACCAAGCACTGAACACAAGTGACAGTGATCTGTGAGTCTGAATTAGGACATCTGATTGACAAATTAATTCAGGCCCAAATCTTTAGCAACAGTGAGATGCTCAACTTTTTCCAAAGGTCGGTGTTGGCCGACTGGTGTTTGGGTTCCTGAATGGCACAGCGTATGTGATGATGCAAGGAAGGTTCCACTTGTATGATAGATGCCTGCTGTGGAACATGACATTTTTGCATGAGGTTTTCCATCTTGTGGGTGGGAATATCTTGGTGGCCACCAGTGCAGCTGGAGGGCTCAACCCCATGTCTGAAGTTGGAAGGATCATGCTTGTCTGTGATCACATCAAGCTACTTGGTTTCTGTGATCAGAACTCTCTCATAGGGCCCAATGATGAAAGGTTTGGAGTTCATTTTCCTGACACATCTGATGTCTACAACTGTACAGTGAGGCAGAAGGCACTCAATTCTTAGAAACAAATGGGGAAGCAGCGAGAGGTACAGAAACATACCTGTGTGATGGCAGTGAACTGCAACTTTGAGACTGGCAGGGACTCATCTGATGCAGAAGCTGGGGATGGATGTTGTTTGGCATGAGCACAGCATCAGAGTTAGAGTTGCATGGCACTGTGGACTTTGAGTCTTTGCTTCTCACTCACCACTGACAAAGTCATCATGGATTATGAAAGCCTGAAGAAGGCCAATCATGAGTAAGTATTAGAGGCTGGGAAACAAGCTGCACAGAAATTGGAAGTCTGTCTCCATTCTTAATGCCAGCATTCCACTACCTGACAATGCCAGTTGATCAGTCCTAGAGTGGTCTGATGTCTCCCACATCAGGTCCAAGTAGCTGCTATGTACTTTTGCCCCTTGCTGAAATCACATGCCATGCCTCTGCTCTTAGATGGTAGCAGAACAAAGAGGAAGGCTCCTGTTCTTCACCTTCCCCACTTTCTCCTACCAGACCCTCCTGCTTTTGCTTAGTTGTCTTATCAAACCAGTGTCTATCCCTGTTTTTTTTTGTTTGTTTGTTTTTTTTGTTTTTTTGTTTTGTTTTGTTTTTTCAAGAGCAGAAGCCCTTGGCTACCACACAACCATGGATATGCCCAGGATTTGACTTGGGCTTTCAAACTTTGCACAGTAGCTGCTACTAGCATTTTGAGATAATACTCTCACATTCCTGGGGACTCAGTTCTACCTCACCTACCGCACTAGAGACCAAACAAAGTCTAACTCAGTACTCTCTGGACTTAACTAAACCATAATGTTTTGAGAATAAAGAGAAATTTGAAATTAAAACAGAACATGGAGTTCAGAAAGAATTTATAATTTGATAAATGTAAAATTTCAATCCAATAGAAAACATGTTGGCTTATTTAAAATGTGTGAATTACAGAAAATTGTGAACCACAGGAAATCAAATAATAATATATTTGGTCATTAAGCCATACACTAACAGAAATTCAAAATTAATTGAAAGTTTAATAGATTACAGAAAACAATAAAAGTGCTAAAATAAAACGTAGGCAAATATTTATATAGTTTTCAAGTGGAAAAGCCCTTTTTAAACATACAAACAAAACCATATTCAGTGAAAAACTTAATTATACAGAAATAACATTGTTGTGCAGCATGAAACACCATGAACAAATAAAGAATAAATAAAAGAGAAAACAAACGGAATTTTTATTAAAAATAATACAGAATAATTCTCCAGGTGGCCTTGGACTGGCCCAATTCCTACCCTTTTCTCAGTTGTAATTCTCAAGAACAATTGCAGAATACTTTGGGAATGTAACATTCCAAGACAAGGAGGAAGTGACCAGAACTGCCTTGGCTCTTTTCCTGCCCCTCTTAGAATAGGATATTCTATAGCACTTTAGCCCAGAATGTTATAGTGCCCCTGGGGTATAAAACCCAGGATGGACTGCTTTCTGAAGCTCCTCAGTGGCAGTACGATGAGACATGTGCAAACAAGATTCTGTTTGCCCTGTGCAACTTTCTTGAGCCTTGGGCAAACAACTTGCAATGAATCATAGACTTCTACTGTCCCTCTCTGCCTATTTGTAAGTAGTCAAGTTGCTTAACTTGTTATATGCGAGTGTTCTGTCTCATTGGACTTGTGCAAAATGATAGAAGCTATAACCTAAAAGGCAGTGGGCTGAAGTATTTAGACTCCCATTTCTTGTGGTTGGCATAGTGATGTTCTTTGCTATTCTCCATGCAGTGGGAGTCCACCCCTAGGATTAGCAACCAGTGTACAACGAGCCAGCTTCACACATATGACAAACAAATGGCTCATAACGTTTTTGATGACAGATCACATAAAAAGTTAATTAAAAATGAATATTCTATTGCCAAAAAGGGTAAAAGACATAAATTTAAACATTATTATATAATAAATAAAATGTGTCAAAAATTTGAGAAAAGCTATTCAATTCTATTTATGAGAGAAACCGTGACAATTTAAAAAAGAAATAAAATGTCATGTTTTAAATAAAATATAAGAACAAAGTAATATTAATTCAGAATGCTTGTCAAAACAGGGATTTCCTTAGCCTTGCCATACATTATAAACTGATAATATAATTGGAGTTAAAATATATGTTAAAATCATTTAAACTGTGCATATTCTTTCAGTTTATCTTTTTTATAATGTCTTCCAAAGAAATTATGAGAGTATTTACAAATAAGGATGTTCTGCATTGTAATGTTATAAAGATTAAAAAATATATAGTTTGAAATTTCAACAATAAAAACAGTGTTTGAACAAGTATGGCACACACACTTCATCCGTGATTGTGAAGTGAGTATATTTAAGAACTACACGGGAAAGCATGCTAAAATGCAAGCCATAACAACTTGGCATTCCCTTTGTTTCAGTCAAGACTCAGATTCCAATTCACCCATATGTATATTGCCATTATTAGCAGAAAAAAAAATGTTAGTAAACGTAGGTGATTGTGTGTAGCCTTCATTTTAAGAATTAGTGATATATTTCAGGAGTAGTATTTAATCATTAAATTGGTGTTGCAGATGAATGCTTATTGATCAGAAATGATGCTCATAGATTTTCAACTTCTAGCAAGATGGTAGACTGAGCTGATATTAATTATCTTCTAATTCAGATATCAGTAGTTCACATGCTAGGCAAAGTATAATATACAAAGAAAATAAGTTTATCACTAATTTCAAAGTTAAAAAGTAAACTCACTAGACACAAAAAAACCACCAGAGTTCAAAGCCAATATAGCAAGCACAAGGTGAATGATACCCTGTCCTTGGGTTATCTGATGCCAGGTAGACCTTGGGCATGAAGAGACGATGCTCACGCCCACATAGATGGTATAGGGGAGACGTGGTCTTGTTAACACTTAGGGTGGGCATGAGAACTAAGATCTTACCTTAAGTCTGGACTCTCAAAGGCATGTTTCTTTTGTATAAAGGGTGTTAGAAAAAGTTCATCCTTAGCCAAAAAAGTAGTAAGAAAACTGCCTTAGCTCAGAACTTGGGTAGAGAAGGACAGTGGGGTATTTCTCATGGGAAATGGAAATTCCAAGCCTAGTCAAGCATGAGCTCAGGCTTGGAAGTTATACCATATGAATGCCATAAATCCCGTGACAGGATGTTAATGTTAAAAACTGGCCTGAAGATGAGCAAGATGCCTTAACCTAAGCAGAAACAAATACAAAACTGCTCTAGAGTGATACTTCCAAAACTCTGGGTGAAAAGTACTACTCTGGCTAAACAGAAAACAAAAACAACTAAATTTACAATTGAAAAAAACACAAACCACACAAATAAATGATCCATTATGAAAGTGTAACATGACACCAATACAAACAAAAAAAGAATTAGCATACCTAGGATAATACGAAAATCTAGACAATCTATGATATGATAGATTTCAATAATTTAATGGATTAAAAAATAGAAAACACCAAAAAGTAATAGGTCATTATGAAACAAGAACAGACATTTGGAAAGAGACAAACAACCTCCCAAAATAAATACTATCATTAATCATACAACCTCAGTGGACAGTTTCGACCATGCATTAGACACAATTAGTAATGTAGTGTTCAGAGAATAAACCTAAAGACTTTACTAGGAAGCACTACAAACTGATAATGAAATGAGAAGTAGGAAAGTAAGTTTGAGAGATACAGAATTTAAAACAAATATTTAACATATATTTGATATTATCATCAGATGAGAACAGAAAGCAAGTGAAAGAAGGAATGTTTAGAAGATAATGCTAGAAGCTTCTGGAATTTATAAAAGACATCAGGTCTCACAAGCTATCTGAATCTGAGCAGGGTAAATAAACAAAACCAATATCTAGATACATCATACCAAAATTTCTGAATATGAAAACCAAAGATAACAACTCCTGAACAATTACAGAAAGACTCAGATTTCCCACAGAGGAGGAATAATTAGACTGAAGGCATACTTATCTTAAACATCAAGAGGACAAAGGAATACAGAATAATATCTTTAAAGTGTTGAAGAAAAATCAGCTGTCAACCTAGATAGTTTAAAGAACTTGAAGGAAAAAAAAAAATGTCATTTTCAGACAGCCCAAGTTTGCCAGTCAGGATGAAAGGAATACAACAAGAAATATTTTAATAAGGAGATGGGACTATGAAACAGAAGAAGAAAATACGAGCAAAGTGATTTCTGTTCAATCTAAGTAAGTATTAACTTTAAAACAATACTTCTTTCAGCTTTATTGAGGTATATTTGACAAATAAAAATTGTATATAATTAAGGTGTACAATGTGATGTTTTGATACATGTATACATTGTAAAATGGTTACCAATCTTCAAGCTAATTAACCTATCCATTACTTCACAACTGCCTTTGTAAGTATGTGTGAGTGTGGTGAGAATACTTATGATCAACTTTCTCACCAAATTTTAAACATACATTATTATTAATGTACATTAGGATTACAGAACTTATTCACCTTATAATCGCAAGTTTGTACTCACTGGCCAGCATCTCCCATTTCCCCCACGCCCCAACTCCTGGTAACCACCCTTCTACTTTCTATTTCTATAAGTCCAACTTTTAAAAATATTTCATATATAAGTGAAATCGTGTAGTATTTGTCTTTCTATGTTGGATTTATTTGGTTTAGCATAATGTTCTCCAGATTCATAAATGTCACAAATACAGGACTTCATTCTTTTTAAAGTACAATAATATTCATGTGTGTGTGTGTTCATATATGCCACATTTTATTTTATTTAGTCACTCATTGATGGACATGTAGATTGTCTTCATATTTTGGCAATTGTGAATAATGCTGTAATGAACATGACAGCAAGTGCAGGTATCTCTTTTGTATACTGATTTCATTTCCTTTTGGTATTCAGTAAGTCCTCACTTAATATTGTTGATAAGTTCTTGGAAACAGTAATTTTAAGCAAATTGAGGTACAGCAGGTCCTTGAATAATGTTTTGTTCAACATTGTTTCATTATAACGCTGATGAGAATAAAATATTGGTTTCATTATATTTCTCTTTGCTGAATGTCAGTTTCCAAGAACCTATCAATGATGTTGAGGACTTGCTGTATACCTAGAAGTGAGATTACTAAATCATATGGTAGTTCTATTTATAATTTCTTGAGGAACCTTCATACTCTTTTCCATAATGGCTATGTCAGTTTGCATTTCCAGCAACAAAGTATAACAAAGTTCCCTTTGTGCAACATCCTCATCAGTACTTGCTACCTTGACTTTTTAATAAAAGCCATCCTAACAAGTATGAAGTGATATTTCACTGTGGTTTTGATTTGCATTTTTCTATTGGATACTTAATGGCTAAAGCTGCCAGTTTTCTCTGCAGAAGCAACTGCTGGGTTTTGTGTGGATAACACTAAAGGGACTTCCTTTGAAAAAACTCCAGGAAGTCTCGACTGCCTTGGTGGCTGTTGAGGTCCTCACCAGGATTCTCTGTAAAGCAGGCCACTGGGGACGCTGGTGGCAGCTGCAGTGTGGCTAGTATGTTTCAGGTATGCTGATATCCCTAGTTATCTTTTCTGTGTTGTTATTATTTTCTCTCCACTGTGTTGCTGTAGGTTCTTATGTACATGAACCTTCCCCAGACTATTTGTGTCTGTGGATGTTAATAGCTGCCTACTTGTTTTTAGGGAAAATGAAAGCTGATATCTCCTACTTCACCATACTATTGACATCCTAAAAATATTTACAAAATGGGGAAGGTAAATATACAAGTCAACATCAATATATTTAACACCAATCACATTGATCATTGGAGAGGGCAATGTGAATCAAACTTTTTAACGTTCTTTGTGTTGTGCAGAAGAAAGATGTTGGTTAACTTTGGATGCTGTTAAGTCAAAATGTGCCTTTTTAACTTCTAAAATAATAGAACTATAATGTATAACGTCCAAATAAGCATGGGTAAAAAGAGTATTAAAAAACCTTAATATAAGTAGCCAAGATGAATGGAAAGGATATAAAAAACTGAGAAAATACAAAACCACTGAACACAAAGTTTCATCTCAATGTAGGAGAGCTCCTAGCTCTATTGAGTGTGGAAAAGAAGTTGGGTAGGAAGTGGGGAAAAGACTGTAAAGCCTTCCTGAAGCATTCTGTGTCCTGAAATCATGATGTAAATGTGACAAAAATAATAACATTTGTTTAATCTGAGTTATAAACACATGAATTTCAATCATTTTATTTTCTAGAATATCTTATTTGATATATCATAATAAAACAGAAGAAAAGGCAATATATCTCTAAAATACTGATAATTTCAAAAATATTAATTATAACACATTATAATCTCATCATTGAAAATAATGAATTTATATTTATGTGTATTTATGCATGCATTCTATTAACCATTCTGCAACAGTTATTAAGGACATCTGTATCCTAAAGATAACATTAAGAAACAGTGGCTGTTTCCTTTCCTGGATAACAAAATCAAGTAATTTATCTTTACTAGTTCTCTGAAAAAGTTCTATTGATATTATTTACGAACACCTAGCAAAGCAGGCACACAAAAAATACAAAATAAAAATGCACTGAATATAGAAGTATAGTAAACTTCTTCCAGTAAAATGTTTTATGCAGTTATTTGAGGCCTTGAACATACAATCTGTCATTGTTGAGAGTTTTTAAAAATGTCAGTCATTGATTTTGCTGTCTGCTCAAGACCACATGCTTACTGTGGTGGTTAATTTTATGTATTAACTTGACTGGACCACAGGGTGGCTCGGATTAAATATTACTTATGGGTGTGTGTGAGAGAGTATTCCAGATGAGATTCACATTTGAATAGGCGAACTCAGTAAAGCAGATTGATGCCTTCTCAATTAGGGTAGGCATCATTCAATTTGTTGAGGGCCTGCCTGAATAGAGTAAAAGGTGAAGGAAGGAGAAATTCACCCCTTTTCTCTGTCTTGCTGCTTGAACTAGGATATCTAATCTCATCTTCTCTTGCCCTTGGTCTGAAAGTTACACCATCAGCTCCTCTGGTTCTCAGGCCTTTGGACTGAAGCTGAATTATACCACCAGCTTTCCTTGGTCTATAGCTTGCAGACAACAAATTTTAGGACTTCTCAGCCTCCATAATTGCATGAGCCAGTTGGCTCACATGATTATGGAGGCTGAGAAGTCCCATGATATATAGAAATACAGTATCTAGTTAGTTGCAAAATTGAGATTATTATTAACTATATCTCTAATCTCAATTCCCTTTCTTTTTATTCTATGTTCATAAATAAAGATAGTTTAATATTACTAAAGACAAAAGCAAGACAAGTAAAGAGATAAATTTTATTCAGGATATTGACATCTCAGATCCAAAGATCAGAGTATAAGGCAGAGTCACTTGCCCTTAGATATTTATAGTGGAGAGTTACAGGTAGAAGGATTCAGAGCTAGGATTGTTTTGCAATCACAAACAGTCTCAATCAGTTAGCTGAACAGGAAATGCTTATCTCTGTCTAGCTAGTTTCAGAGGAAAACAGTTCCAGTCTTAGCTATTCACTCACGAGGTAAAGAACTGGAAGTTAGATAGTGAAAGTGAGTCTATGTCTGGCCTTGTCAACAGGTTCTGGCAAGAGGAGAAATGACTTTATTTGGCTTTGCTTATATGAAGGCATACGTCAAACACATTTTACTTATACTGTAGCAAAACAAGTATAGACAATCTTGGACTTATGACGGTTTCACTTAACAATTTTTCAACTTTATGATGAGTTTATCTGGATGTAATTTCATCATAAATCAAGGAATAATTGGACTTATGGTGATTTGACTTACAATTTTTCAAGTTTCTGATGGATTTGCAGTATATAAAATGAGCTTTAACTTATAATATTTTTGACTTACAATAGGTCTACCAAGACGTAACACCATCATAAGTCAAGAAGCATCTGTATAGCATTGTGGCTAAACATGCAGTCTTAAGATCTAAATTTCTTGGGTTAAATGCTCCATTCTGTTGATTATATGACCTTTGACAAGTTACTTAACCTCCGTAAGTCTCACTAGAGTCACCTGTAAAAGAAGAATAATCATACTACTTATTGCTTTTTGTGATAATAAAGTAAAACACAAAGTATTCAATGAATCTTAAAAATAAATTTAAAAACAAAATTTATTATCTCATGATGAGAGAAATATTGAGTGCATAATCAAAGTCTTTCAATGTGAGTAAAGTTGTCATATATATTTCCATTCCAGGCTATCCTTGTCAGTCAACAAATATATACTAAGCTTTTAATTAATGTATTAATTAATTTATTTTTTGAGACAGAATCTTGCTCTTTTGCTCAGGATGGAGTGCAGTGGCATGATCTTGGCTCACCACAATCTCTGCCTCTCAGGTTCAAGCGATTCTCTGCCTCAGCCTCCCTAGTAGCTGGGATTACAGATACCACATCCGGGTAATTTTTTTCTTTTTCTTTTTCTTTTTCTTTTTTTTTTTTGTGGAGATGGGGTTTCCCCATGCCGGACAGGCTGGTCTCAAACTCCTGATCTCTGGTGATCTGCCTGCCTCAGCCTCCCAAAGTGCCAGGATTATAGGCATATGCCCCGTGCCTGGCAATACTAAGCCTTTAAAAGTGTCTGTGTTTCCTATCTTCTACTCTTTCTAACATTTTTCTATAAAAATATCTAAACCTACAGAAAAATTGAAATAACTATGAAGTGAACACCCATCTACCCACCCTAGATTCTGCAATTAATATATCACTAAATATGATTTATCACATGTCTATTTAACTATCCATCCACAATGCACATTATTTATTAAGTGCATTTCAAAGTATGTTTCGGACATCAGTACATTCGACCCTTAAATACTTCCAAATACACGTCATTAACTAGACTTTGTTATTTGTTTACATATCTTTTTCCATTTTCTACTTTTAACATATAAGATTCTCCTGTTTTTCTGAAAGATTTATAAATATAGGACCACCATGAATATGTGTTTATTTTCTACGTATTTGATAATATTTAAATTTCTTGCTAGCATCAACATTCAATTATATTCCGAAATGACAATAACTTACACATATAAACCACTGCTGTCTTCCTATCAGCCCTGTCTGAAAGAGAAAGAACATAATTTTTCATCAAAAGATCATCAAGAGAATTGAATAACACACCTCAAGCAAATATAAACCCAAATCTCAGCTTGGTTCTATTCAAATAAGATTAAGTTTTGGTTGTGGTTGATTGAGAACTTTTTCCTTCGGGCATCTTTTAAAAAAAATCAGATTCTAGAGCTTTTCAGCTGCTGAAGTATAGGATGACACAGTTGTAATTGGATTTTTTGCATGTAGGTTGAAGAATGCATTTATTTCTAACAATTTAGTGTTATTGAAATTGCTAAATTTTTTTGCTTTTAACATTTTTTTTCTTAGTAAAGTAATAGATGTTCACTGTGAAACAAATGGAAAATACACATAAGTACCCATATTCCAACTGTCCTGAAAATTAACATTAACATTTTTATATTCTTTCAGACCTGATGTATATACACAATAAAATTTATTTTTGTCTATTTGCCTATTATCACATCAAATAAAAAATGTCGTGTGGATGGTCATCGAATTTGAAGGATGTTAGAGATGGCCAGATTGAATATACAGGCTGTATATATGGCATGCTTAAACTTTACTTCAAGTACCTTAAGAAATATCTGAAAAACAAAACAAAACAAAAAACATGGAAAGCTATTTTCAAAACCTATAAAATAGAAGTACACCAAGCGGCCCTTGAGACTACAGCACAGACAAAGCATGATGTGCATATTAAGATACTATGGACAGAGGAAACTGACATTGGCTTCATATTTGAGCCCCAAGTAGAAAATCTAAAGTGTAGACAATTGATTTTAAATTGTTTTTCACAATGACTACCCTTTATATCCTGTTTCAGTAAGTAGCAGCAGACACCGACTTGGCTAGCTATATTTGATAATGTTTTGGAATATTATCTATGAAGCCTAATGGGTGTGTATATGAGTTTTAATTTGCTTATTATAAAATTGTTTTAGAAACAAAAATATATATGTAATGGTTTATGAAAATTTTGTATATGTGTGTGTGTGTGTGTGTGTGTATATATATATATATTTTTTTTTTTTTTTTTTTTTTGAGACAGAGTCTTGCTCTGTTATCCAGGCTGGAGTGCAGTGGCACAATCTCAGCTCACTGCAACCCCTCCTCCTAGGTTCAAGCAATTTTCCTGCCTCAGCCTCCTAGTAGCTAGCTGGGATTACAGGTACACACCACTATACTCAGCTAGTTTTTGTATTTTTTTTTTTTTTTTTTTAGTAGAGATAGGGTTTTACCATATTGGCCAGGCTGTTCTCGAATTCCTGACCTCAGGTGATCTGCCCACCTTGGCCTCCCAAAGTGCTGGGATTACAGGCGTGAGCCATGGGGCCTGGCCTGAAAATTATAATTGATAATATATGTTGTAGCTGCATGCTAAAGAAAAAATCAAATTAACATTGACAACATTTACAATATTCTGTCAAGCAAATAACCTCAAGTCTAGGACATGTTATACAGTGGCTGCAATAGCTCTATCTATCACATCAGGATTCAAGCTAATAAAGAGAAAAAGAAGGGATAAGAGGGCAATCCCTTTATTTAAAAACAATTCATAAAAGAACTGACTAACTTTCCAGTCAACAAGATGGCTAACTAGAGATACCTGGCACTCATCTCTCTCACAAAAGAAGTACCAAGGCAATAAATAAACAACTAAAATTCAACTAAAGTGTTTGAGAAATAGTGCTGCAACAAGGGAGTGGTAAGGTCCCTATAGAGCATGGAAGTCTCAGGATGGAAGCATAAAGAGGCAAGGAAAGCACCCTGCCTCTACCAATCGATTTCTCCCATTTGGATCAGCTCAGAGCCAAAAGTAACTTCCCTTTGTGGGAAAAGGTAAGCAGAAGACTGCCACCATCCCCTATTGCCACCACAAACAGCTGCAGTTCTTACTACAGTCGAATCACAGAGTCCTCAGAATCTCCAAGCCCAGTTTGGGAGGCTGCCTGGAATTTACAGAGCTGCATTGCTCAGAATTAGGAGCATAGGCTGTGCTCTCTAAATCCTCCCATGACCCAAACTACTGCAGCACAGCACAATCTTAAAACCAGAACCACAGCTTAAGTATGCCCTGAGCTGGGGGCCAGTTGCTACTGTGCTTCAGCAGCCTTGGGGCTCCAAGCCTACCTGGATGAGTGCAATGCCATGACCCTGGTTTTTCAGAGCCAGGGCTCAAGAATGGTCATGATTTTGATCCTGCAAAACATGGAAGACAACCCCATGCCAACTAAAGCACTGGGGAGCTATGTTTTGGCCAAAAAAATTGTCTGGCAGACATGCCCCCAATGGACATGCCCCCAAGCTAACCAAGCAGCCATGTGCTCATGCCACTGATGCCACAAACTTCCACAACCTAAGCCATCGAGGCACTTGCAAACATCATTAACGTAAATTACAACTAAATAAACTACACACAAAAACAAAGTCAATGCACTCCACCAAACTGAAACCCCAGGACCCATCTATAGGAATAAGTATTTCCCAATGAAAGCTACTCCGTTATTTGGAAGAGGCAGCTGCTTAACCACATGTGCAGAAATTAATGTAGAGACACAAGGAATATAGAAAGCAAGGAAACATGACACCTTCAAAAAACAAAAACAATAATTGTTAAGTAAGAGACCACAAAGGAAACAAAATATATAAAATGTCAGAAAAGAAATTCAAAGCAATGGTTATAAGAAAACTCAGTGAGATACAAAAAATACGGATGGACAATTCAACAATATCAGCTATGATTACACTACTGCTGTCTATCCTGGGAGACCGAATGAGATTCTGTCTCTTAAAGAAAGAGAGAAATAGATCAATTCAGCAAAAGAATATAACAATTGTAAATATGTATGCACCCAACACCCAAATATCTAAGGTAAATATTATTAGAGCAAGGGAAAGAAACAGATATCAATATAAAACTATTTGGGGACTTCGATACCCCACTCTTAGCATTGAACTGATTATCTAAACAAAAAGCAATGAAGAAACATGGAATGTAAATGGTACCATAGGCCAAATTGACCTAATGGACATTTGCTAATTATTTCACCCAACAGTTGCAGAATACTCATTCTCTGAATACCACATAGAAGATTATCCAGGATTGAAAGTATGTTAAGCCATAAAACAAATCTGAAGTTTTTAAAAATGGAAATTGTACCAAATACTTTTTGTGACAATGAACTAAAACTAGAAATCAATAACAAAATAAACTGTACAAATTCAGAACTGCACAAATACATGAAAATTAAACCACATGCTCCTGAATAAACAATAGGTCATTAAAAATTTTAATTTAAGAAAAAAATTAAAAATTATTTGAAATAAATGAGAATAGAAACACAGCATACACAAACCTGTAACAAACAACAAAAGCAGTATAAAGAGGCACATTTACAGCAGTAATTACCTACATCAAAAAAATATAAAATTTCAACTAAACTAATCAATAATATAATTTAAGAAACTAGAAAATAAGAACAAGCTAAACCCTTAAATAACAGAAGGAAATAAATAATAAAGATCAGAGCAAAAATAAAATTGAGACAAATAATTTAAAAGATCAACAAAAAGAAAATTTTGTTTTTTCAAAAGATAAAGTTGACAAACCCACTAGATAATCTAAGGAAAAAGAGGAGAAGATCCAAATATGTAAAATCAGCAACAACAAAATAAGGAGACATCACAATTGATACTACAGAATTATAAAGAATCATTACTGACTATTAAGAACAACTATTTGCCAGCAAGTTGGAAAACCTAAAGAAAACAGATAAATTCCTGGATACATAAACCTATCAAGACAGAAGCAAGGAGAAATAGAAAATCTGAACATACCAATAATGATTGAAGAGATTGAACCATACTAAAAAGGAAAGCCCAGGACCAGATTGTTTCACTGCTGAACTCTATGAAACTTTAAAAGAACAACTAACACCATTTCTTTTCAAACAATTTCAAAAACTTTAAGGTGAGGGAATGTTTTCCACACAAATTTAATGAGACCAGCATAATCTTGATACTAAAAACAGATGAGGGTACAACAACAACAACAAACTATAGGCCAGTTTTCCTAACAAACAAAAATAAAAAATTCCTCAACAATCTAGTAGCATACTGAATCCAGCTGCACATCAAAAAGAATTATACACAATGATGAAGTGAAATTTATTCCAGAGATACAAGGATAGTTCAACATATGCAAATCAATAAATGTGACTTATCACATCAGAAGAATGAAGAAAAAGCAAACTGTATGATCATCTCTATAAGTATAAAAATTATTTAATAAAATCTAATATCTTGAGAAATTAGGTATAGACAAAGTATACCTCAGTAAAATAAAGGCAGTATATGACAAACCCATAGCAAACATCATACTGAATTGGGAAAAGCTAAAAGTTTTTTCTCTAAGAATTGAACCACTTTTACCACTCTTACTCAATATAGTACTGGAAATCCTACCAGAGCAGTTAGGCAAAAAATAAAAATAATAAAAAGGTAAAGGGCATCTAAGTTGGGAAGGAGAAAGTCAAATTTTCCCTATTTGCAGATGCCATGATCTTATTATAGAGAAAAATCAAGAGTCCACCAAAAAGTTCTTAGAAGTAAGAAACAAATAAGCCAAGTCTCAGGATACTAAATCAACCTACAGAAACAAGTAATGTTTCTATAAATTAATAATAAATGAGCTGAAATGAATAAAGGAAAAATCCCATTTATAATAGGTACACAAAGTAGAATATCTGCCAGTAAATTTAACCAAAAAGGTAAAATACCTGTACAAAACAAAACAAAAAAACAAACTGTAAAATTCCATGGAAAGAAAATGAAGAGGACACAAACAAATGGAAAGATATTTCATGGTCATGAATTAGAAGAATTAATATTGTTAAAACGGCCATACTACTTAAAGCAATATAAAGAGTCAATGTAATGCCTATCAAAATACCAATGACACTCTTCACAGAAAAAAAAAAAAAATCCTAAAATTTGCATGGAACCACAAAATATTTCCAATAGTCAAAATAATTCTTGGCACAAACAACAAAGTTAGGGGCACCATACTAGCACATTCAAAATATACTATAAAGCTATAATAACTAAAACAGCGTGGTACTAAGATAAAAAGAAACACAAAGACCAATGGAGCAGAATAGATAACCCAGAAATAAATCCACAGTTTTATAGCCAACTCATATTTGACAAGGGTGCCAAGAACATTCCTCGGTAAAAAGATAGTGTTTTTAATAAATAGTACTGAGAAAACTGGATATTCATATGCAGAAGAATAAAAACAGACTCCTGTCTCTCATGTCATACAAAAATCAACCCAAAATTGATTAAAGATTTAAACATAAGGCCAAAAACCATAAAACAACCAGAGAAAAACATAGGGGAAATGCTTTAGGACATTGGTGTAGGCAAAAATTTTATGACTAAGGTGTCAAAATCATAGGCAAAATAACTAAAAATATACAAATGTGTCTAAATTAAATTAAAAAGCAAAGGAAGCAATCAAGACAGTAAATAGAAAACCTGTAGAATGGGACACAATATTTGCAAACTATTCATCTGATAAGATAATAATATCCAGAATATATGAGAAATGAAACAACTCAATAATAAAATAATTCTGGTGAAAACATGGACAAAGGGTCTGAATAGATGCTTCTCAAGAAACAGACATACAGATTGTCAACAAATATATGAAATAGTGCTTAACATCACTAATGGGAAATGCAACTCAAAACAACAAAGACATACCATCTTACCACAGTTAGAATAGTTATTATTTTTAAAAATCCAATATTGGTGAGGATGTAAAGAAAAAAGAACTCTTATGTACTGTTTGTGGGAATGTAAATTTGTATATCCATTTTAGAGAACAGTACAGAGATTCCTCAAAAAAATACAAATGGAACTACCATACTGAGTATTTATCCCAAGGAAAGGAAATCAATATATCCAAAAAACCCTGCACCCCCATTTTATACAGCACTATTCACAGAGAAAATATATGAAATCAACCTAAATGTTTATCAACAGATAAAGAAAATATGGCATATATGCACAATAGAATACTATTCAGCCATTTAAAAGAATGAAATCTTGTCATTTGTATCAACATGTATAAGCCTAGAGGACATTATGTTAAGCAAAATGTGAAGAAAGATAAATACTGCATGTTCTCACTCATATGTGGGAGCTAAAAATATTAAAGTTCATGGAAGTAGAGAGCAGAATTGTATCAGACACTGGGAAGGGTATGGAATAGGGGAGGATGGGGAGAGATTGGTTAACAGATACAAAATTACAGCTAGATAAAAGAAAGAGTTCTGGTATTCTGCAGCACTGTAGAATGAATATGGCTAATTATAATTTATTGTATACTCTCAAGAAACTAGAAGAGAGAATTTTGAATGCTTACAATAGAAAGAAATAATGTATGTTTGACTATGGTCATGGATATGCTAATTAATCTGATTTAATCACTACATATTATAAACACATATCAGAATATCACTCTGTATCCAATAAATGTGTATAATGATTACATGTTAACTAAAAGTAAGAGAAAAAATTTTAGTCTTAAGATAAAGGCAGAAATCAAGATTATTATCTATAATATATGAATGATTTTGGCTGGGCCTGTTGGATCCCTGAGATTCTTTTAGGGTATTTGAAAAGTAAAGAGTATTTTTTTACTTATACGAAGACACTATTTGCCTTTTTACCCTCATCATCTCACAAGTGTACAAGGTAAAAAAATTACATTGGTATGATTTCAGACTCCACATTGCAACTAACCTTAAAAAATTACTACTTAAGTATAGAGGTAAAATGCCCACAGTTATTGAAAACACTATCAAAATGTTTCTCTACTTTCCAAATACATATACGTATGAAGCCAAATATACATCACACACCTCAACCACAACAACACAGGGCAACAGACTGAAGGTGGAATCAGATATGAAAATTTAGATGGATGGTGACAGATTATCACATATTCCTCAAAAGCCAGTCTAATTCTCTACCTCAGTAATAGATGGCAGAATAAATTCTAACTTGTATTGTACTATGTGACTAACTAATAGACAGTGAGCTTTGAAAAGTGATGTGCAAGTATTTTTTTCATTGAACATAATAATTGTACATATTTATGGGATATATGGTGATATTTTGATACATATGATGTGTAGTAATTAAGCCCAGGGCCTGTGAGGACCAAGGGGCCCTTCTCTGGCTAGGATTTCAGGTGTCCAAGGTAAAATGTAAGCTGCTGAGGGTCCCCTGTTTACCTTTTTCTTGCAATGGGGAATCTCTCTTAGCTCCAAGCCAGCTCTCTCCAAGCTGGCTGTTTGTTCCCCTCACCATCAGTGCCTCAGAACTCCCTGTCACATCCCAGTGTTATCTCTTAGATTCTGTATTTGACTTGCAGTTATCTACTTGCTGACTTGATCCTCCAGTCAGCTACCTTGATTAAGGCTGAGTTTTAATCAATCTTTATCACTTAAAGAAGACTTTAGTTGTATTTCTTACTGTATGAAATATATAATCCTTTGATATTTTCAATGTTAAAACTTTTCAACTTTCTAGAAATCTTTGTTCCCTCTCATTTCTTCTTGCAAAACTGCCAGTTGCATACAAAGCTAACATCTTTCTTGTAACATACTGTTACATATTGCCAATACTAACCAGCACATACTACAGTTTAAAGCCTCTTTTGCTACAGATGCAAACGTAATAAAGACACAATATGCTTCTTAACCTTGCACACTTAAAAGTTTTACTAAAAGTTTTAGTGGCAAAACATGTATTGCCAGCTAGTTTCTAGCCTTTATGTAATTTTTATTTCCGCCTGCCTTCTAACCACCAAGCAAAAGCCATATCTTTTAGGCCATGCCCTTCCTAGGACCAATAGCTGGATCAATTGCAGTATCAGTAGTTAGAATAGAATAAATTATGCTGCAATACAAAAGAAAATCAATATCTTACTGGATTACAAAGAATCATTTCTTCCTTATTTTACATGTCAAACTTAAATCATCAAGGTCCTCTATCATGTATAGTCACTCAAAGACTAGCTAGTAGAATATCCATTCTTTGATGCTGTTATCTCGGCATCAAAGCATCAAAGCATGAAATGGCAAAATGATTTTGCATATACTGCAGCAATAGAAGAGAGCAGCAGAGTGTCTCACATTGGCAATTAAAACCTTCAGCCTGGAAGGGACACCATTAGCCAGAATTGATCACATGACTCCCACCTAGCACTAGAAGATTCTGAAATATAATCATTCCTTGTGTCTGGAATTACCAAGTCAAACATTTTACACTTATAATTACATGGTTAGTCTTACTCTAATAGGTGTAATTCTCTTTAACAAAACAAAAATTAATTTTCTGATCATAATGTAAAAATGTTAGAATACAATTATAAATAATTCTAAATCTCTGGGGTAAAAGATGTCAATTCTTTAAGGATATAATTATCTTACCTCAGGCCATTTGAAACCATCTTTCAAGCATTTTTGTTATTGCCTCTCAGCTTGAAAAAGTGTTTTAATTAACTGAAATACCTACTGAGTAACCAACCAGATTCTCATGTGTCATACTGATAAAATGCACTGGGTCCTATTTGTAATCTGTCAGTGACTCTAGAACAAAAACTTGGTAGTGATCACCTAGCCTATATTAAAGGATTTGAATCATAAGTTAATTTTCATATAAGATTAGAATCTCTGGGTAGAATATCACCTAGGTAACTACAATAGTTGATTAAATGCAACTTAGAGCTATACTAATTTGGTCATTTTGAAATCTCCACTCTTTATAATTAGTGAATATTAAAGGCAAATTACATTTTACTGGTTATGTAAATGACAAAACTGTTAGCTCTATGTTCAAACTCCTGAGATTTGACAGCATGTATGTAATACCATAGCTATCAAATGCATGAGACAAAAATTAACAGAATTACAAGGAAAATTTGAGCAACCACCCCAAAATTTAAAATGTTAGTAAGCCTCTAATAATAATCAATAGATAAAATTGCTAGTTGATCTAGTGATTATATTTAGAACCAAAGAAAAACATTTAAAAAACACAAATTCCTCTTAAGTATGTGTGCAATATGGAGAAAACTATGTACAAAACTGTCAAAGAATGAAGAATTTTTAAAGGACTAGTATCATCATAAAGATCTATTCTCTAATCATAATGTGACATAGAAATTGAAAACAAAAAAAGTTTAAAATAAAATGTACATTTCAAAATAAATACATGTACACAAACACAAATGCACATTCTAAGATACTTTCCAATAACTCAATGGTTAATAAATAAATCATGAACGGAAATAGAAAGTATGTAGAATTACACAATTATTTGTTTATTGAAGTCCAAGCCGTACTTGATGGGAAATTTATATGCTTAAATGTTCACATAAGAAATGGAGGTCTAAAAGCTAATGAGCTAATCACTGATTTAAGAAGTTAAAAAAGAACAAATGAGTGTATTATAATAAAAGCAAATTAGCAGAAAAGAATACAGTAAGAACAAATAGAAAAAGATTAACAATGCCAAAAGCACATTTTTGAAGAAAAAAATGGAAAATATTGGGACAAAGCAAGCCAGAAGAAGACAGGCAGAAGGCATGAATAAACAGTATAAATGCTAAGGGCATAAAACTATCAATAAAGCACAGCTTGTGACTCTTAAAGAGAGTATAATAAAAACTTTATGACAAATTTAGAAAAATCAGAGGAAATGAACATTTTTTCTAGAAAAATACTGCAGTTGCTTAAAGATAAATAGCTTTTAAAAATCCTATGTGTGTAAGAAACTTAACTAGTAGATAGAAACAAGTAAGAGGATATAGTAGGACTGTCCAGCAACTGTCAAAATGCAAAAATTAGCCAGCCATGGTGGCCCTTGCCTGTAATCCCAGCTACTCAGGCAGCTGAGGCAGGAGAATTGCCTGAACCCGGGAGGCAGAGGTTGCAGTAAGCCAAGATCATGCCATTGTACTCCAGCCTGGGCAACAAGAGAAAACTCCATCTTGAAGAAAAAAGAAAAGAAAGAAAGAAAGAAAGTAATATATTAATATATTCAAAGTGCTACAGGAAAAAAACTGCCAAGAATACTGTACCTGGCATAGCTGTCTTTCAAAAATGAAGGAGAGGTAAAGACTTTCCAAGACATAAAAATCAGAGTTCATCATCATCAGACTAGTATTACAAAGAAAGTTCTCCAAACTCAAAGAACAAACATCAACGAGTAACACAAAAACATCTGAAAGTATAAATTTCACTGTTAAATGAAAGTATACAGTAAAATTCATAATATTTTAATAAGACATGGTGGATATGGTGGTATAAAGGTTGAATGATAAAACTACTAAACATAATAATTACAATAATTTGTTAAGGGTTATGCAACATAGAAAATGCAAATTATGACATCAAAAATTCAAAATGTAGGAGGGGATGGAGCTTAAGGATAGAGAGTGTGTGTATGTGTGTGTGTGTAAAATCAAATTTAAGTTGCTATCAGCTTAAAATAAACTGTTATTACTATGAGATTTTTTGGTAAGCCTCATGGTAACCACAATGCAAAATACTATAATGGATACACTAAAACTAAAGAGCAAGAAATCAAAACATAATAATAGGGAAAATCACTTAAGAACAAAGAATGATAATAAGAGAGACATAAAAATCTACAAATTAACTAGAAAACATTTAGGAAAAAGTTAGAGCAAGATATTACCTATCAATAATTACTTTGAATATAAATTGATTAAATACTCCAATTAAAAAGTGAATGGCAGAATGGAGTAAAAAGAAGACCCAACTATATGCTGCCTACAGGAGATTCACTTTACTTGTGAAGACTTACATAGATTGAAAGCAAAGAGATGGTAAAAGATACTCCATGCTAATGGAAACCAAAAGAAAGCAGGACTAGCTATATTTACATCAGAAGAAGTAATCTTTAGATCAAAAACTACAAAAAGAAACAAAAAAGGTAATTACATAGTTAAAAAGAGGCCAACTCAACAAAAGGATCGAGCAATTGTAAAAATATAGGTATCCAACATTGGATAACTTAAATATATAACTTAAATATATTAATCAAGCTAAAGAGAGAGATAGACTACAATACAATACTAGTAATGGGCTTGAACACCTCACTTGCACAAAGGAATGGATCATCCAGCCAGGAAATTAGCAAAGAAACTGCACTCTAGACCAAATGGACCTAACATTTACAGAACATTCGATCCAACAATCACAAACTATACATTCTCTTCAACTGCAAATGAAACATATTTCAAGATAGATAATATGTTAATCTACAAAACAAAGCTTAGCAAATTTAGGAAGATTGAAATTATATAAATTATTGTTTTTAACCACAATGGTATAAAACTAAAAATTAACAACTAAACAATAATAGGAACACTGGAATCTTTTTAAATATATGGAAATTAAACAACATACCCCTGAATAATTAATAAATCTCTGAAGAAAATAATAGGAAAACTTTAAATTTTTTTGAATAAAATGTAAACATAACATACTAAAATCTGTGGTATACAAGAAAAGGAATTCTAAGAGAGAAATTTATAAAAATAAAAGTGTTTGTCAAAAAAGATTTCAACTGCACAACCTAACACTGTATCTCAAGTAAGTCACAAAACAAAAGAAAAAACAAAACCCAAAATTGGTAGAAGGAAGACTATAATAAACATTAAAGCAGAAATAAATAAAATATAAACTAGAAAAACCATACAAAATATTAACAAAATAAAGAGTCGTGTTTTTTTCCCAAATATGAACAACTTGACAAACTTCAAACTATCCAAGAAAAAAGAGAGATGACCCAAATAAATTAAGTTAGCAGTGAAAAAGCAGAAATTACAACTGATGCCACAGAAATACAAAGGATCAGCCAGGCGCAGAGGCTCACGCCTGTGATCCCAGCATTTTGGGGGGCCGAGGCAGGTAGATCACTTGAGGTCAGGAGTTCAAGACCAGCCTGGCCAACATGGTGAAACCCAATCTCTATTAAAAATACAAAAATTTGTAATCCCAGCTACTCGGGAGGCTGAGGCAGGAGAATAGCTTCAACCCAGGAGGTGGAGGTTGCAGTGAACCGAGATCATGCCACTGCACTCCAGCCTAGACAACAGTGTGAGACTCTGCGTCTCAAAAAAAAAAAAAAAAAAAAAAAAAAAAGCAAAGGATCATAAAACACTATTATGAACAACTAAATGTTAACAAATTAGATAACTGAAGGAGAAATGAATAAATTCCTGGACACATGCAACCTAGCCAGACTGAAATATAAACAGAATATTAGAGTAAACCAATAACAAATACAAAATTTTCTCAGTAATAAAAAGTATCCCTTCAAAAAAGAAAATCCAGGACCTGATGGTTCACTGATGAATCCTATCAAACATATAAAGAAAAACTGATATATAAATTCTTTTCAAACTAGTCCAAAAAATTGAAAAAGAACTACTTCAAACATATTGTACAAGGTCCACATTACCCTGACATCAAAGTCATACAAGAACACAGCAAAAAAAGGAAAACTAAAGGTCAATGGCTTTAATAAACATACATGGAAAAATCTTCAATAAATTAGTAGCAAAGTAAGCTCAACAGTACATTAAAAAAATCACTTACTGGCCGGGAGTGGTGACTCATGCCTGTAATCCCTGCACTTTGGGAGGCCGAGGTGGGCGGATCACGAAATCAAGAGATGGAGACCATCCTGGCCAACATGGTGAAACCCTGTCTCTACTGAAAATACAAAATTTAGGTGAGCATAGTGGTGAGTGCCTGTAGTCCCAGCTACTTGGGAGGCTGAGGCAGGAGAATTGCTTGAATCTGGGAGCTGAGATCATGCCACTGCAGTCCAACCTGGAGACAGAGGGAGACTCCATCTCAAAAAAATATACATATCATTTACCAAGTTCAAGTAGAACTAATCCCAGGATTGCAAGGATGGTTCAACATATGTAAATATATTTGATACATGACATTAACAAAATAAGAGACAAAATCCATATGATCATTTCAATGATACAAAAATAAACACTTGGCTTTTATATATATATATATATATATATATATATATATATTTTTTTTTTTTTTTTTTTGAGATGGAGTCTTGCTCTGTTGCCCAGGCTGGAGTGCAGTGGCCGGATCTCAGCTCACTGCAAGCTCTGCCTCCCAGGTTCACACCATTCTCCTGCGTCAGCCTCCCGAGTAGCTGGGACTACAGGCGCCTGCCACCTCACCCAGCTAGTTTTTTGTATTTTTTAGTAGAGACGGGGTTTCACCGTGTTAGCCAGGATGGTCTTGATCTCCTGACCTTGTGATCCACCCGTCTCGGCCTCCCAAAGTGCTGGGATTACAGGCTTAAGCCACTGCGCCCGGCCGGCTAATTTTTTTTTTTTTTTTTTGATATGAAGTCTCACTCTGTTGCCCAAGCTGGCGTGCAGGGTCGTGATCTCGGCTCACTACAACTTCTGCCTCCTGGGTTCTCCTGCCTCAGCCTCCCGAGTAGCTGGAACTACAGGCACACGCCACCATGCCTGGCTAATTTTTGTATTTTTAGTAGAGACAGGGTTTCACTATGTTGGCCTGGCTGAGTTTGAACTTCTGACCTCGTGATATGCCCGCCTTGGCCTCCCAAAGTGCTGGAATTACAGGTGACATTTGACTAAATTTAACATTCCTTTATGATAAAAATTCTCCACAAATTAGGGATAGAAGGAACATACATCAATACAACAAAGGCCATATATGACAAATTCACAGCTAACATCATACTGAATGGAGAAAAATTGAAAGTGTTTGCTCTAAGATCTAGAATAATTTCAGAGTACCCACTTTTGCCATTTTTATTCAACAAAGTATCCTAGCCAGAGCAATTAGGCAAAGAAAGAAATAAAAGTTATCCAAAAAGGAAAGAAGTAATTTAAATTACTCCTGCTTGCAGATGACATATTATGTATGTACACAATCTACATATATTATATATACATTTATATATTATATGTATGATAAACACTTTACTAAAACAGTTACAACTAAAAAATTAGTAGAATTTTTATACATGAGTATGCAACTATCTGAAAAAGAAAACAATACTATTTACAACAGCTACAAAAAGTAAAATAAAACACCTAGGAATAAATTTAGCTAAGGTGCTGAAAAATCTCTACTACTCAAAACTATAAAAATGCTGAATAAGAAAGTGAAGAAGACACAAATAAATGAAAAGACTTCCCATGTTCATGGACTGGAGAAATAAATATTGTTAAATCGTCCATTTACCCAAAGTGATGTACAGATTCAACAAAATTCCTATCAAAATGCCAATGACATTTTTTTCTCAGAAATAGAAGAAACACCCTTAAGATTTGTATGTAATCACAAAAGACCCCAAAGAACCAAAACAATGTTGAGCAAAAAGGAGAACGCTAAAAGCATCACACTACTTGATGCCAAAGTGTACTAAAAGTGATAGTAATCAAAACAGCATAATACTGGCATAAAAAAAAAAAAAAAACACCAACCACACAGACCAATGAAACACAATGGAGAGCCCAGAAATAAATTCATGTATTTATAGTCAACTGATTTTTGACAAAGGTGCCAAGAGCAATCAAAAGAGAAAGGAAAATTTGTTCCATAAATAGTGATGGGAAAACTGTATATCCATATGCAGAAGAATAAAATCAGACTCTTCTTTCTCACCATATACAAAAATCAACTCAAAAAAGATTAAGACTTAAACGTATTATCCAAAATTATAAACTTCTACAAGAAAATATCAAGGAAATGTTTCATGACATTGGTTTGGGCAATAATATTTTATTTGGCCTTAAACTAAAGTCAACAAAAGCAAAAACAGACAAATGAGATTATATCAAACTAAAAAGCTTCGACACAGCAAAGGAAAATAACAGAGTGAAGAGACAACATAATGAAAGGGACAAAGTATTTGTAAACCATACTCCTGAAAAGGAGTTGACTTCAAAATTTATAAGAAACTTAACTCAATATCAAGAAAACAAATAACCCTACTAAAAAATAGGCAAAAGACCTAAATAGGCATTTCTCCAAAGAAGACACACAGTTGAGCAACAAGTACATGAAAATATACTAAACATCACTAATCATAAGGGAAATGCAACTCAAACCACATTGGGATATCACCTCACATGTATTAGAAAAGCTATTATCAAAATAACAAAAAATAGTAAGTGTTGGTGAGGATGTGGAGAGAAGGGAACGATATACACTGCTGGTGGGAATGTAAATCAGTAAAGTTATTATGGAAAATAATATGAAGGTTCCTCAAACGATTAAAAGAGAACTACCATATGATCCAGCAATTCTCATACTGGGTATATATCCAAAGGAATTCAAATCAGTGTGTTGAAAATAGTCTACACTTCCATGTTTATTGTAGCACTATTCATGATAGCCATGATATGGAATCAACCTAAGTGTCTATCAATTGATTAATGGGTAAATAGAATGTGGTATATATACACAATGGGATGCTATTTAGCTAGGAAAATGAACAAAGTTTTATCTTTTGCAACAACGTGGATGAACCTGAAGAACATTGTGTTGAGTGAAATAAGCTAGGTATAGGAAAAGAAATACGATAGCTCACTCATATGTGGAATAAAAAAAAAAATGATCTTATAGAAACAGAATAGAATAGTGGTTACCAGAGGCTTCGGTAGTTAGTGGGGATGGGGAAAAGGGGAGATGTAGGTCAAAGGATATATAATTATATTTAGAGATAGAAGGGACATTTTTTAAATGTTCAAAATAGGCAAATATATAGAGACTGAAAGTGAATAAGTGATAGCCTGGGGCCAGGGACCTGGACAGAAAAAGTAGTGGGACAGGGAGAGTAATGGAAAATGACTATTAATGGCTATGGAGTTACTCTTTTTGGTGATAAAAATGTCGCAAAATTGATTGTGATGATGTTTGCATCACTCTGTGAACAAACTAAAAACCTCTGGATTGTGCTTTTTAAAGAGGAGAATTGCATGATATGTGAATTATATCTCAACAAAGTTGTTTTTTAAGAGCATTAACCAATAAATAAAATTCAGTCTCCATTCTACAAATAGTAGGTCCATTAATTTTACAACTGAGTTATACAAAATATACAAAGGAAAAGTCATCCCAATTTTTTTAAAAAAAGAAAAAAACATTTATTCTATGAGAATAGGAAAGAGGGAACATGCCTCTTCTCTCTCCTTGTTTTATGAGGCCAGGCTAAACTTGACATTTAAACCAGAAAAGACTAGACTAAGCAAAGAAATGAATAGGTTAATCTTAATCATTAATATAGATATAAAATACCAAATAAAATATTATAAAACTAAATCTATCAATTTATAAAATACAACAATTTATGACCAAATTTGGGGTTATCCCAAGGATGCTTTAACATTATAAAATCTAATAATGTAAATTACCACATAAGCAGATTTAATGCAAAAGAACATAAATGATCACCTCTACAGGTACAGCATATTTAAAGTAAAATGTAAAACATTTTAATTTGAGAAAACCTTTATTAAGTAGAATAGAAAAATATTGGATAGCCTGATAAGGAGTACCTTTTACAAAAACTACAGCAAGCTGTACAAATGGTAAAAGAGTAAAAATATTTTTTTTTAAATCAGGAAAAATATGAGAATTATTTTCTATTATTACCTCTATTCAACACTGTGCTATAAGTGTTATTCAGCACAGAGGCACAGTGAAAATAAATATGAGGTTTAAGAAATGTAAAGAAAGTAATCAAATTGTTCATTGCAGGGAACAGTATTATCTATATTGGGCAACCAAAAAGTCACAAATTATTGAAAGTAACAAGTTTAGCAAGAGTGTAGACATAAAATCTAATCTAAAATTCAGTTGAATTTTGAACCAAAACTCAGTTGAGTTTTATATTTGATTATATATATATGTTGCCTTATATTTACAGGCAAGAGATGGACACATACGTAGTTTTAAAAATATGCCACTCAAAACATCACTAGACATACTTCTAATAGGTAACATAATAGATGCAAACCTTTACAGGGAAACTTAAAAGAACTTACAAAACTTTACTGAAGAATATGAATGGATGTCTAAACAAACAGAGTTGCTGCATTCATGTTTAGTGATTCCAAATTATAAAGACTGATCACAATTAACCATGTAGGCAATACATTCTCAATAAAACCCATATCAAGGTTTTTTATTTGAATTTAGCATGCTGATTCTGAAATTTAAATTTCGGCACAACTGAGAAAATCAACATAAGATTTGCCTTATCAGAGATGAATATTTATTATGAAGCTTTAATAATTAGCACAACATTTTACTGGCACAGGGCTAGCTAAATAAAATAATGAAAACAAAAATAAAGTATATGTAGACAATATACAAGGGAAATGTTACAGCAGACTCTTTTGGTAAAGGCAGAATATTCAATAAGTGTGTTCTAATCTAGAAGGTTGGCCACATAGGAAAAAAGAAATTGACATTCTATCTCTACCTTACAACACCTAAAAAGTCAATTCCATATAAATCAAAACCATAAATATAAAAGACATAATTGTAAAACATGGGAGAGAAATAAACAAAATATCTTTATGAATTTCAGTTATGGGGATAACTGGGCCATGTGCCTTCAATCATCCAGCAAGCTTATGCAGATTTGTTCCAGGATGGTGTGAGTTTTTGACATCACCAAGAGAAACCAAGTCCCAATGTTCCATCATTTTGCAAATCTCTCTGCAGCATTTTCTGATGAGCCATTGACCAAAGCAAGTCACATGAATTAGACCAGAATCAGTGTAGGAGGGGATTTTGCAAGAGTGTGAACTCAGGATGGCATGAACTAATGGGGTGAGGGCTCCCACAGCGAATACTCTACAACACATACATATTTTATAAAACTAAAATCCAAAACAGAAAGAAAAAAAAAAACCATGAAACTCAGGTTACTGGATACCTTTTGCTCTGCGAGTACAAAGTGAGAGTCAAAACTGAGGAAAAATACCCAAAGACACAAAACTTTAGAATATTTTATTTCTTAAGCTAAATTGTAGGCATAAGAATGTTCACTATATAATTTTCTGTATGTGTGCTCCAATATTACTTGTGTTATTAAACAGTTCATAATACATTTTAACTAAATTATAAAAAAGTCAAAAAAGCAAATTAGTCATAATTTCTTCTTGTGTAACATAAAAGTCAAGAGACAAAAAAGCAGCCTCCCAAAGTGCTGGAATTACAGGCATGAGTCACCACGCCCGGCCGGTAAATGATATTTTTAATGTGCTGTTGAACTTACTTTGCTGCTATTTTATTGAAGATTTTTCCATGTATGTTTATTAAAGCCGTTGACCTTTAGTTTTCCTTTTTTTGCTGTGTTCTTGTATGACTTTGATGTCAGGGTAATGTGGACCTTGTACAATATGTTTGAAGTAGTTCTTCTTTATCAATTTTTTGGACTAGTTTGAAAAGAATTTATATATCAGTTTTTCTTTATATGTTTGATAGAATTCATCAGTGAACCATCAGGTCCTGGATTTTCTTTTTTGAAGGGATACTTTTTATTACTGAGGAAATTTTGTATTTGTTATTGGTTTACTCTAATATTCTGTTTATATTTCAGTCTGGTTAGGTTGCATGTGTCCAGGAATTTATTCATTTCTCCTTCAGTTATCTAATTTGTTAACATTTAGTTGTTCATAATAGTGTTTTATGATCCTTTGTTTTTTTTTTTTTTTTTTGAGACACAGAGTCTCACTCTGTTGTCCAGGCCGGAGTACAGTGGCATGATCTCGGCTCACTGCAACCTCCACCTCCTGGGTTCAAGTTATTCTCCTGCCTCAGCCTCCCGAGTAGCTGGGATTACAAATTTTTGTATTTTTAATAGAGATTGGGTTTCACCATGTTGGCCAGGCTGGTCTTGAACTCTTGACCTCAAGTGATCCACCTGCCTCAGCCCCCCAAAGTGCTGGGATCACAGGCGTGAGCCTCTGCGCCTGGCTGATCCTTTGTATTTCTGTGGCATCAGTTGTAATTTCTGCTTTTTCACTGCTGACTTAATTTATTTGGGTCATCTCTCTTTTTTCTTGGATAAAGTTTGTCAAGTTGTTCATATTTGGGAAAAAAACACAACTCTTTATTTTGTTAATATTTTGTATGGTTTTTCTAGTTTATATTTTATTTATTTCTGCTCTGTTTATTATAGTCTTCCTTCTACCAATTTTGGGTTTTGTTTGTTCTTGTTTTGTGACTTCCTTGAGATATAGTGTTAGGTTGTGCAGTTGAAATCTTTTTTGATGAACACTTTTATTTTTATAAACGTCTCTCTTAGAACTCCTTTTCTTATATACCACAGATTTTAGTATGTTATGTTTACATTTTTGCTTTTCTTATTGTTGCTATTTTGACTCTGTATAAAAGTTTTGGATCATACACTTTTTACTCAGAATTCTATAGACTTGGCTGCTCTTTGTGGAGCAGGGCTAACCCATGGGCAGTGTGTTCAGAGTAGCAGTGCATGGCTAGCTATATTTATACCCATTTTTAAATTATATGTAAATTAGGGGGCACATCATTCCAAAATCTCTAGAAAAGGGGCAGTAACTTTTGGGTGTTGCTGTGGCATTTGTAAACTGTTATGATGTTGGCGAACGCCATTTGCTGGTTCCAGCCATTTTTTGTCTTTGTTTTTGTTTGTTTTTTTGTTTGTTGGGCCAGGGAAATGAGTCCTGCCAGACTCCTAACTCATAATGAGGCTATGTTATTCATATAGAAAACCTAGCATGATAAATAGGCATCATTAGAACTAAAAAGAAAAAGCCCAGCAAGAAGGAAAAGTATGAAATCAATATAAAAACTAGTAATTGATTAGTAATAGCAAAATTATAGAATATTATAGACAATAAGATACTATTTATGGTAATAACCAAAAATGTATCATCTAGAGTGATCCATGTAAAAACTACAAAATTCTGCAAAATTCTAACAGAGAAAACTTTAAAAGACTTGACAAAAATGGATATACATATGTATATATATATCTCTATATATATTTGAATATATATTTGGATATATATATGGATATATATACACTCAATGGATATATATATATATATATTTGGATATATATACACACACTAAGTTAATGGGGGACCGCTAAATATTTAGTATAAACTCATTAACTGTCCTTGTTAATAAATAAACTCCACCTAAAGTCATAGCAAAATTGTAAATGAAAATTGAAAAACGACTTCTAAAATTTACTTCCAAGAATATTTCATGAGGAGCTAAATCAATTTGTAAAAATACAGGATCTTCATTTCATCATATAAGATATATTACAAAGCCCAAATAAATAAAACTGATAATGTTGTGGGGAGATCAGAAATTAATGCACATAAGTTGGCATAGTATGTAATAAAGATGACCACATAAGTCAGTGGATAAAGAATATATTATGGACTTCTGCATAAGGCGCTACATTGAACACATCTAATTTCATTACCTCCCGAAATCTAACTAAAATATAAATACAGCAAATTATTTTAAATCAAACATATTCAGGAGAGATGAGAACAAGAGAAAAAAAAATAGCAACACAATTTTGGAAGTTTGGAAGTGCGTGAAAAGTGATCAATAACCTAGATCACCCAAGATAAGTAAATTCTAAGATAGCAATAGAGAAATCCAAAAAGTAAAATTAGCTAAAATAAAGAGGAGTGGTTAAATTTCATATTGTTATTTAACATGTTCTACTCTCAGTTGCAATGGAAACTGTCACTCCCATACTCCAGTAAAGGACCAAAGATTTATTCACTGTAGATGGTAAACAGATGCTCTTTGGACAAATGGGTACTAGATACAATTTGGAATGGGAATACTGTATGTGGGAATTAATGGAGAATGTTTATTAAGTCGGGGTGATCACTACATGTTTCACAAGAGGCTTTGTGAAAAAAAAATTATAAACTTTGCTGATATAAAGGATATGTAGCACAATTTAAAGATTATAATGAAATACACAATACTCTACTATAAATTCCATAAAATAAATTAATTCTCACAATTCTCATTGATTTATATTTTTTGCCAAACTCTTTTAATTACAGTAAATCTAAGGTTGCCATTGGAATAGTTCCAACAAAAATGTGGGTTATTTTTTGTTTCCATAAGGAAGAAGACAACAATGAAATTATACAATTTAAATAAACAATGACTACTAGATTCTGAGATTCTGTAGAAAGCCTTGCCAGTTTGCTCACACAGAGCTAGTGCCAGTTTTTCCCTTTTCAGGCTGGGTTAGAGAATTCTTGCCAAATCTGACCAGTCTTATGAGAAAGACCTAAATTTACTGAATCAGAATTTCTCCTTCTAAATAAACCAGCCAGATAGGTCCTCCCATGTGGAGGTGCCTTTTGCAGACTGATGCTTCCCATTTGCCTTTTATTTCCCTTAAATATAAGTAGACAACCAGGAATTAGCAGAACCTGAGAAGAGCAACCCACATGAAACATCGAATAAGGAAAGGAAAGAAAATGGTAGGAAGCAACTCTATAGGATTAAGAAAATATCCATGTGTAGACACACAGAAAACTATATTTAGTATTTTTAGAAATAGAAGATGATATGATAACCATGAAACAACATTACAATATTTTAAGAAAGAAATATTGAGACAACAAAATGTAAGTTCTTGGAAATTCTGCATATGGAAAAATTTAAACAAAAATTAAACAGAATTTACTAGAGAAGAGAAAATTGAACAAAATGGCAAAGAAAGATAAAAGGTGAAGAAAGGTATGAAAAGTAGACCAGTCCAAGAAATTCAATATCCAAATAAGACAAGCTCCAAAAAAAGTCATTAAAGAATAAACAAGAAATGGAATTAATCTAGGAAAATTTCCTGGAAATGAATACCATGTACTTTAAATAAAAAGAGCCCAGGTGTTCCCAGCACAATAAATGAAAATTAACTTATACCACTGAACATGTTTATAAAATGTTATAATTCTAGGGCAAATGTAAGTACCTACCAGTTTTCAGAGTGAAAAATTTTTAAAAATATGTAATTTAAAAGTATTGCTTACTACACTAGTTTCAGACTGCTCAACAGAAACACTTAAATCTGTATGACAACATAAAAGCACCTTTAAAAATCTGAAAAAATATGCTAAACTCAAAAATCTTTACCCAATTAAGTCCATTCATCCAATCTATCAATCAAATGTCATTTCATATATTTGAGAGTTTAGAAATTTTCCCTTCCCATGTACTTTTCTACCCTTAGGATGCTAATGTTTGATTTGCTTCATAAACTTAAAAGAACAACAAACAAAAAGACTCCATAGTGGAAACAGGGCATCTAGCACGAGGAAAGGCAATGGGAATCCCCAGGATAAAGAAAGCCCCCAGAGTGACAGATGTGCAGCAGCAGAGCAGGCACCATCAGCAGACTATAGAATATCACAAGGCTTGGGGGAGACTTTCAGAAAGATAAACTTCACAGCATACCTGATTTGTCTGACCATCTAAAGGGAAACTTAGGCAACTAAGTTTAAGTTTTTGTGTTTGAATTAATAATAAGTATATAGGAAATCAAGCAAGTTAATAATATATATTTTTAAGGCTGCAGAAAAAATAATTCACCCAAGGCTTAACTATGAGCATCGTTTACATACTCATAAGAATGTAAATAGCAGTTATGAGTTTTATCAAATTATAACTATATTAGGATAATAGAATTGGGAAGGATATACACTGATGTATGTGGTGGGTGGAGTCACAGAAAGAGTCTTCCTGCCCCCGGAGCAAGATGGCCGAATAGAAACAGCTCCAGCCTCCAGCTCCCAGCACGAGCGACACAGAAGATGGGTGATTTCTGCATTTTCAACTGAAGTAATGGGTTCATCTCACTGGGGAGTGCCGGACAATCAGTGCTGGTCAGCTGGTGGAGCCCAACCAGCAAGAGCTGAAGCAGGGCAAGGCATTGCCTCACCTGGGAAGCGCAAGGGGGAAGGGAATCCCTTTTCCTAGCCAAGGGAAACTGAGACACACAACACCTGGAAAATCGGGTAACTCCCACTCTAATAGTGCGCTCTACCAAGGGTCTTAGCAAACAGCACACAGGGAGATTACATCCCACACCTGGCCAGGAGGGTCCAACACCCACGGAGCCTCCCTCATTGCTAGCACAGCAGTCTGAGATCTAACTGCAAGGCAGCAGTGAGGCTGGGGGAAGGGTGCCCATCATTGCTGAGGCTTAAGTAGGTAAAAAAAAAAAGCCACCAGGAAGCTCAAACTGGGTGGAGCCCACTGCAGCTCAAGGAGGCCTGCCTGTCTCTGTAGACTCCACCTCTGGGGACAGGGCATAGCTAAACAAAAAGCCGCAGAAACCTCAGCAGAGGTAAATGCCCCTGTCTGACAGCTTTGAAGAGAGCAGTGGATCTCCCAGCACAGAGGGTGAGATCTGAGAATGGACAGACTGCCTGCTCAAGTGGGTCCTGGACCCCTGAGTAGCCTAACTGGGAGATATCCCCCACTAGGTGCAGACCAACACCTCACACCTCACATGGTGGGGTACACCCCTGAGACGAAGCTTCCAGAGCAAGAATCAGACAGCAACACTTGCTGATCAGCAATATTCTATCTTCTGCAGCCTCTGCTGCTGATACTCAGGCAAACAGGGTCTGGAGTGCACCTCAAGCAATCTCCAACAGACCTGCAGCTGAGAGTCCTGACTGTTAGAAGGAAAACTAACAAAAAGGAAACCCACACCAAAACCCCATCAGTACGTCACCATCATCAAAGACCAAAGGCAGATAAAACCACAAAGATGGGAAAAAGCAGGGCAGAAAAGCTGGAAATTCAAAAAATCAGAGCACATCTCCCCCTCCAAAGGAATGCAGCTCATCACCAGCAACGGATCAAAGCTGGATGGAGAATGACTTTGATGAGTTGAGAGAAGAAGGTTCTAGTCGATCAAACTTCTCAGAGCTAAAAGACAAATTATGTACCCAGTGCAAAGAAACTAAAAATCTTGAAAAAAGAATGGAAGAATGGATAACTAGAATAATCGATGCAGAGAAGGACATAAACGAAGGGACAGAGATAAAAACCATGACATGAAAAATACGTGACAAATGCACAAGCTTCAGTAACTGACTCGATCAACTAGAAGAAAGAGTATCAATGATTGAAGATTAAATGAATGAAATGAAGCGAGAAGAGAAGTCTAGAGAAAAAAGAGGAAAAAGAAATGAACAAAGTCTCCAAGAAATATGGGATTATGTGAAAAGACCAAATCTACGTCTGATTGGTGTGCCTGAAAGTGAGGGGGAAAATGGAACCAAGTTGGAAAACATTCTTCAGGATATCATCCAGGAGAACTTCCCCAACCTAGTAAGGCAGGCCAACATTCAAATTCAGGAAATACAGAGAATGCTACAAAGATACTCCTTGAGAAGAGCAACTCCAAGACACATAATTGTCAGATTCACCAAAGTTGAAACGAAGGAAAAATGTTAAGGGCAGCCAGAGAGAAAGGTCGGGTTGCCCACAAAGGGAAGCCCATCAGACTAACAGAAGATCTCTCAGCAGAAACTCTACAAGCCAGAAGAGAGTAGGGGCCAATATTCAACATTCTTACAGAAAAGAATTTTTCAACCCAGAATTTCATATCCAGCCAAACTAAGTTTCATAAGTGAAGGAGAAATAAAATCCTTTACAGACAAGCAAATGCTTAGAGATTTTGTCACCACCAGGCCTGCCCTACAAGAGACCCTGAAGGAAGCACTAAACATGGAAAGGAACAACAGGTACCAGCCATTGCAAAAACATGTCAAAATGTAAAGACCATCGATGCCAGGAAGAAACTGCATCAACTAACAAGCAAGTAACCAGCTAATATCACAATGACAGGATCAAGTTCACACATAACAATATTAACCTTAAATGTAAGTGGACTAAATGGTCCAATTAAAAGACACAGACTGGCAAATAGGATAAAGAGTCAAGACCCATCAGTATGCTGTATTCAGGAGACAAATCTTACAGGCAGAGACACACATAAGCTCAAAATAAATGGATAGAGGAAGATCTACCAAGCAAATGGAGAACAAGAAAAAGCAGGGGTTGCAATACTAGTCTCTGACAAAACAGACATTAAACCATCAAAGATCAAAAGAGACAAAGAAGGCCATTACATAATGGTAAAGGGATCAATTCAACAGGAAGAGCTAACTATCCTAAATATATATGCACCCAATACAGGAGCACCCAGATTCATAAAGCAAGTCCTTAGAGACTTACAAAGAGACTTAGACTCCCATACAATAATAATGGGAGACTTTAACAACCCACTGTCAACATTAGACAGATCAATGAGACAGAAAGGTAACAAGGATATCTAGGAATTGAACTCAACTCTGCACCAAGTGGACCTAATAGACATCTACAGAACTCTCCACCCCAAATCAACAGCATATACATTCTTGTCAGCACCACATCACACTTATTCCAAAATTCACCACATAGTTGGAAGTAAAGCACTCCTCAGCAAATGTACAAGAACAGAAATTATAACAAACTGTCTCTCAGACCACAGTGCAATCAAACTAGAACTCAGGACTAAGAAACTCAATCAAAACCGCTCAACTACATGGAAACTGAACAACCTGCTCCTGAAGGACTACTGGGTATGTAACAAAATGAAGCCAGAAACAAAGATGTTCTTTGAAACCAATGAGAACAAAGATACAACATACCAGAATCTCTGGGACACATTTAAAGCAGTGTGTAGAGGTAAATTTATGCACTAAATGCCCACAAGAGAAAGCAGAAAAGATCTAAAATAGACACCCTAACATCACAATTAAAAGAACTAGAGAAGCAAGAGCAAACACATTCAAAAGCTAGCAGAAGGCAAGAAATAACTAAGATCAGAGCAGAACTGAAGGAGATAGAGACACAAAAAACCCTCCAAAAAATCAATGAATCCAGGAGTTGGCTTTTTGAAAAGATCAACAAAATTGATAGACCGCTGCAAGACTAATAAAGAAGAAAAGAGAGTAGAATCAAACAGACGCAATAAAAAATGATAAAGGGGATATCACCACACCACCGACCCCACAGAAATACAAACTACCATCAGAGAATACTATAAACACCTCTATGCAAATAAACTAGAAAACCTAGAAGAACGGATAATTTCCTGGACACTTACACTCTCCCAAGACTAAACCAGGAAGAAGCTGAATCCCTGAATAGACCAATAGCAGGCTCTGAAATTGAGGCAATAATTAATAGCCTACCAACCAAAAAAAGTCCAGGACCAGATGGATTCACAGCTGAATTCTACCAGAGGTACAAGGAGGAGCTGGTACCATTCCTTCTGAAACCATTCCAATCAATAGAAAAAGAGGGAATCCTCCCTAACTCATTTTATGAGGCCAACATCATCCTGATACCAAAGCCTGACAGAGATACAACAAAAAAAGAGAATTTTAGACCAATATGCCTGATAAACATCAATGCAAAAATCCTCAATAAAATACTGGTAAACCGAATCCAGCAGCACATCAAAAAGCTTATCCACTATGATCAAGTGGGCTTCATCCCTGGGATGCAAGACTAGTTCAACATACACAAATCGAACAATGTAATCCAGCATATAAACAGAACCAAAGACAAAAACCACATGATTATCTCAATAGATGCAGAAAAGGCCTTTGACAAAATTCAACAGCCCTTCATGCTAAAAGCTCTCAATAAATTCGGTATCAATGGAATGTATCTCAAAATAATAAGAGCTATTTATGACAAACCCACAGTCAATATCATACTGAATGGGCAAAAACTGGAAGCATTCCCTTTGAAAACTGGCACAAGACAGGGATGCCCTCTCTCACCACTCCTATTCAACATAGTGTTGGAAGTTCTGGCTAGGGCAATCAGGCAAGAGAAAGAAATCAAGGGTATTCAGTTAGGAAAAGAAGAAGTCAAATTGTCCCTGTTTGCAGATGACATGATTGTATATTTAGAAAACCCCATCGTCTCAGCCCAAAATCTCCTTAAGCTGATAAGCAACTTCAGCAAAGTCTCAGGATACAAAATTAATGTGCAAAAATCACAAGCATTCTTATACACCAGTAACAGACAAACAGAGAGCCAAATCAGGAATGAACTTCCATTCACAATTGCTTCAAAGAGAATAAAATACCTAGGAATCCAACTTACAAGGGATGTAAAGGACCTCTTCAAGGAGAACTACAAACCACTGCTCAGTGAAATAAAACAGGACACAAACAAATGGAAGAACATACCATGCTCATGGATAGGAAGAATCAATATTGTGAAAATGGCCATACTGCCCAAGGTAATTTATAGATTCAATGCCATCCCCATTAAGCTACCAATGACTTTCTTCACAGAATTAGAAAAAACTGCTTTAAAGTTCATATGGAAGCAAAAAAGACCCCGCATTGCCAGGACAATCCTAAGTCAAAAGAACAAAGCTGGAGGCATCACGCTACCTGACTTCTAACTATACAACAAGGCTATAGTAAACAAAACAGCATGGTACTGGTACCAAAACAGAGATATAGACCAATTGAACAGAACAGAGCCCTCAGAAATAATACCACACATCTACAGACATCTGATCTTTGACAAACCTGAGAAAAACAAGAAATTGGGAAAGGATTCCCTATTTAATAAATGGTGCTGGGAAAATTGGCTAGCCAGAAGTAGAAAGCTGAAACTGGATCCTTTCCTTACTCCTTATACGAAAATTAATTCAAGATGGATTAGAGATTTAAATGTTAGACCTAAAACCATAAAAACTTAGAAGAAAACCTAGGTAATACCATTCAGGACATAGGCATGGGCAAGGACTTCATGTCTAAAACACCAAATCAATGGCAACAAAAGCCAAAATTGACAAATGGGATCTCATTAAACTAAAGAGCTTCTGCACAGCAAAAGAAACTACTATCAGAGTGAACAGGCAACCTACAGAATGGGAGAAAATTTTTGCAATCTACTCATCTGACAAAGGGCTAATATCCAGAACCTACAAAGAACTCAAACAAAGTTACAAGAAAAAAACACAACCCCATCAAAAAGTGGGCAAAGGATATGAACAGACATTTCTCGAAAGAAGACATTCATACAGCCAACAGACATATGAAAAAATGCTCGTCATTACTCGCTATCAGAGATATGCAAATCAAAACCACAATGAGATACCATCTCACACCAGTTAGAATGGCGATCATTCAAAAGTCAGGAAACAACAGGTGCTGGAGAGGATGTGGAGAAATAGGAACACTTTTACACTGTTGGTGGGATTGTAAACTAGTTCAACCATTTTGGAAAACAGTATGGCGATTCCTCGAGGATCTAGAACTGGAAATACCATATGACCCAGCCACCCCATTACTGGGTATATACCCAAAGGATTCTAAATCATGCTGCTATAAAGACACATGCACACATATATTCACTACAGCACTATTCGCAATAGAAAAGACTTGGAATCAACCCAAATGTCCATCAGTGACAGACTGGATTAAGAAAATGTGGCACATATACACCATGGAATACTATGCAGCCATAAAAAAGGATGAGTTCATATCCTTTGTAGGGACATGGATACAGCTGGAAACCATCATTCTCAGCAAACTATCACAAGAACAGAAAACCAAATACCGCATGCTCTCACTCATAGGTGGGAACTGAACAAAGAGATCACTTGAACATGGGAAGGGAACACCACACACCAGGACCTATTATGGGGAGGGGGGAAGGGGAGGGATGGCAATGGGAGTTATACCTGATGTAAATGACGAGTTGATGGGTGCTGATGAGTTGATGGGTGCAGCCCACCAACATAGCACATGTATACATATATAACAAACCTGCATTTTGTGCACATGTACCCTGGAACTTCAAGTATAATTAAAAAAAAAAAAAAAAAAAAAAGAGTCTTCCTTTTTAATAGGAAGTGAAAGGATGATATTTAAAATTAAGCAATAAAGAAACAACAATGTTATTTAGCATGTTATTTAAAGCTATGGAGGTAAATAACAAAAACAATGAGCTGAAAAAATGAAAGTAGATTTTCCCAAGTTAATACATATGTTAATGCAATTGTAATTAAAACCTCAACAATTGTTTTCACAAGATGGTGGGAAGAGAAGCTTGAAAAAATGCTTTAAAGTTGTAAAACTACTTAGAATCATACAATTATTTGCAAATGAGGGTAATTATATGTACTTGTATGCCAGATAGCACAACATATGCTCTATTTTCAGTAATTTAGACATTACGGTACTGTCTCAAAATTTTTCAGAACAGTGACGCTGAATAATATGATCAGATGTAGACATAAGACCTTAACAATCTGTAACAGGATAATTTATTTATTTATTTATTTATTTATTTATTTATTTATTTTCCGGGACAGAGTCATGCTCTGTCACTCAAGATGGAGTGCAGTGGCATGATCTAGGCTCACTGCAACCTCCACCTCCCAGGTTCAAGTGATTCTCCTTCCTCAGCCTCCCGAGTAGCTGGGATGACAGATGTGAACTACTATGCCAAGCTAATTTTTGTATTTTTAGTAGAGACAGGGTTTCACTATGTTAGCCTGGCTGGTCTCGAACTCCTGACCTCATGATCTGCCCTCCTAAGGCCTCCCAACGTGCTGGGATTACAGTCACGAGCCACTGCACGCAACCAGGATAATTTATTAGTGGTAAAATGTAAAATCACCTGATAAATAGTTCTGGGATAGTTACTTGAAGAGTAAAAAGTAAGTGCAGACCAGGCGTGGTGGCTCTCACCTGTAATCCCAGCACTTTGGGAGGCCAAGGTGGGTGGATCACGAGGTCAGGAAATTGAGACCATCCTGGCTAATATGGTGAAAACCCGTCTGTGCTAAAAATACAAAAAATTAGCCAGGCATGGTGGCGGGCACCTGTAGTCCCAGCTACTTGGAAGGCTGAGGCAGGAGAATGGTGTGAACCCTGGAGGCGGAATTTGCAGTGAGCCGAGATTGCACCACTGCACTCCAGCCTGGGCAACACAGTGAGACACCATCTCAAAAAAAAAAAAGTAGGTGCAATATATTATGTATACATATATGCTTTTATGAGTAATCAAAAATCAAAAATATAAAATATTTTAAATAAAGCATACTTTAATATTTTTTTTCTTCAGGTGGCAAAGGTATTTCTAAGCAAAACATAAAGAAAAAAACAAGGAAAAACTAGTAGTTTTGATTAAATAAAAACTAAGAGGTTATTGTATATCTAAAAATACCATGAATACAATAAATTTACCTCTACAAAATTGAAATTTTTCAATATTAAGAAAGCATTAGTATGTAGTTTATTTAAAAATTATGTGGTATAAAAGTGACTAAACTTAGAGTGTAATAATATCCCCAATATCTATTTATTTTAATTCTAAAGTAACATCCTAAAGATTTAAAATATTTCATTCTGAATTTCATTCAGAGCTGTTACAACTTTGTCTTAGATCCGTTCAGAATGACTCTGTCTAATAGGTATAAACAGTAACTAATTTTGCATTAATAAATATATTATCTTTCTTACTGCTCAGTATTTTTTTTTTTTTTTTTTTTTTTTGAGACAGAGTCTTGCTCTGGAGCCCAGACTGGAGTGCAGAGGCACGATCTCAGCTCACTGCAGCCTGCGCCTCCTGGGTTCAAGTGATTCTCCTGCCTCAGCCTCCCAAGTAGCTGGGATTACAGGCATGCACCACCACACCCAAATAATTTTTTTTATTTTTAGTAGAGACAGGGTTTCACCATGTTGGCCAGGCTGGTCTTGAACTCCTGACCTCAGGCGATCCACCTGCCTCAGCCTCCCAAAGTGCTGGGATTACAGGCGTGAGCCACCATGTCTGGCCTTACCCCTCATTTTTATTCCAAATATGGAAGCATAGTTTGTATGTAACTATCTAAAATCTTCTTTTACTTTTTTGTATGTAGCATAATGGGTATATAACACAAAATTAATCATCTCAATCATTTTTAAGTGTATGATTCAGTGGCAATAATTATATCCACAATTGTACAACCATTATAGCTATCCACTCCCACAACCCTTTCACTGCCCCATATAGAAATCTTGTAATCATTAAAGAATCATAATCATTAAACAAACCCCTGATAGCCTCTAAACTACTTTCTGTCTTTATGAATTTTCAAATTCTAGGCATTTTTGTATAAGTGGAATCATACAATATTTATCTATTTGTGTTTGGTTTATTTCACTTAGTATTAACGTCTTTAACTTTCATCCATGTTGTATCATTTATCAGGATTGCATTTCTATTTAAGGCTAATATTATTCTATCGTATGTATACAGTATTTATTCATCTATTTAGAGACATGTGGGTTGTTTCCTCTTGAGCACTGAATTTTAAAATAGTATCTTAATCAATTTAGTACCAGAGTTACTTTAATGTCACATTTACAGGTTTTTGTATTTTATACCCAACTGCCACAGTGAGCATGAAAATACTAATTCTAAACCTCTTCAGTTTATTAGCAGTATAAATACTTGTATTAACCTCTATTGCAAAAAATAAAAAAGCATCAGAATTTTCTAAATACGAATATTATATTTAGAGAATTTTGTACGTGAAGATGCAACTTCCAAAATTTTAAGCAGCAAAAACTGCTTTGCCTTATATTATTTTTCAGAATGTGAACCTTAAAATAATTGATCACAACATTTTATTAAAATAAGGTACTATTCTTATAGATAGCAACATTTGTGAACATATACACTGGTAATGAGCTGAATTATTCTCTTATTACAGAATTACAACTACCAAAAACATAATATTTTTAAAAATGCCCAGCTTAAATTTAATTTGCTTCACATCAGAAAGAATATGTGCATAAGTGACAATTGGAGTCCTGATTTATTTCCTATTAAACGATGTTTGCAATGATAGTGTTAAATATATCAAAAGACCAAAAAAATACTAAATACGCAATTTTAATTCGAATTAATGATGTAATTTAAATTCACACATGTTGATTACATGCAAAGAATTTTCTCTAGAAATGTTGGGTGGGGACGGTAAAAGAGAGTTAAATTTTGTTGTTTGAAATTAGTTTCTCGGTGGGTGTTTTTTCTAAATGTATTTATGGAACGTCCCTTGATATATTACTAAAGAGTTTTCTTTTTATTTCTTGTTTTTATTTTGTTAAAAGTAAACGTCATTAGGCCTTTAGTTTTTAATAGTTTATTTATGCAAATAGATTAACACAAATTTTAAGAAGCATTTTGCTGAACAGTATTAAATTACAATTTTTATTTGACTTTTTCAGCACCTCCATTTCCTCGTCAAATTTATTTGTATCTGTCAGCCCTTGCCTATCTTATTATCATCTCCTACAAAGTTTTGTGTATTGAGCTATTTCAGCCATTCTCTTAACACTACCCTAGACTTTCTTACTCCATTGACCTTGTATCACAATTATCTTTAAAATTCTTGAGAAAAATTGTCAAAAAATTATGGTAAATTCAAATAATAAAGTATAATGAAGTTCTTTTTTATTTATTTATTTATTTATTTATTTATTTATTTATTTATTTATTTATTTTTTTGAGACCGAGTCTCGCTCTGTCGCCCAGGCTGGAGTGCAGTGGCCGGATCTCAGCTCACTGCAAGCTCCGCCTCCCAGGTTCACGCCATTCTCCTGCCTCAGCCTCCCGAGTAACTGGGACTACAGGCTCCCGCCACCTCGCCCGGCTAGTTTTTCGTATTTTTCAGTAGAGACGGGGTTTCACCGTGTTAGCCAGGATGGTCTCGATCTCCTGACCTCGCGATCCGCCCGTCTCGGCCTCCCAAAGTGCTGGGATTACAGGCTTGAGCCACCGCGCCCGGCCGAAGTTCTTTTTTAAAAGCAACATCTATATATATAGATAGATAGATAGATAGATAGATAGATAGATAGATAGATAGATAGATAATTCTATTTATTATTCTGCTTGGATAATTTTTAAAATTGTTCTTTATGCTTAGAATTTATACACTTGAATATGATAGGTCTTATTGCATGCCTCATTTTTTTGCTGCTCAGCTAATATTTTCAGTCTGATCACACAAATTATTTTATTCAGCTCTAGAAGTTTCAGTTCTAATGTATTTCTTTTTTTTATTTATGTGATGTCCTTGCTTCAAGTATTTCTATTTTGTGATCTTAGAACTTGTAATTGTTTTTGTTTTGTATTATTACAAATTCTGCTGCTTGAATTGTTTTCCTCATCTTGTAATTCTGAGTTTGAGATAGTTTTTTAAACATTTGTTTTTCTAATTCAGCATTTTGCTCTTTATCCAGTCTTCTACCTATTAACTTACTTTTAAGTTTTATGATCATAGTTTTTATCTAAGGAAAATCTAAATCTCAGGATTGTGTATTTTGTTTGGTATTTTCAATTTTCATTTTTGCCCATTGGCGTGTGTGCCTCACATATTTAACTCAATATAGTACTTAATATAGATTTTCAAAAACATCATTAGTTATTTGCAGGAGGATTTGTTTTTATGTCTTATATTAATTCTCTTTTTAATGTTTATTCTCAGAATGTAGTGACTTTCTTCTATTTTTTCATCCTTAAAAAATATCATGTCTTTTTTTTTTTTTTTTTTTTTTTTTTTTTACAAAATGTGGAGTTAAATTGTGTTTTCTTCGAAGTCTTTATGTGCCCCTATTTAAAGTGTTCAAGTCCAGATGAAAAGAGAAGAGCAACACAGCCCTACTTTTGCCCTGCTTAGTATTCCTCACAGAGGCTGAGAGGAACCCATATTATGTTTGGGTGATCTCTGAAATGTGCTTTTCAGGAGAATAGGTAACATCAATATTTGTTTTCTACCAACATCCCCACATTCCACTCTTGCTACACACCAAAAGCATTTTAAAATCTAATTTTAATCTGGCTATACTACATTCCCTCCTATAAATGCAAAATATGAACATCCAGCTTTATTTACACAAATAATGACTAGAGTCCCAAAGGGATAAAAGGGGAATTCAAACATACATAGAAAGCTAAACATCTCCATATACACTTCCTACCCATTCTTTCTTTAGAGAGGCTACTGCCATCCCTTTATTCTAGATGATTCTAGACTTGTTCCTATTTTCTCTATTCTTTTCCCAAGTAATTTCATCCAAACAGCTTTACATTCCATTTATAGGCCATTGATGTCCAAATTTTATCCTCAGTTCTGACTTCTAAATCCTTTAATTGTGCATGAAAATAATATTCTAGAAAAGTGTTTTGTACAATGGACACTCAATAAATATTTATTGAATGGACTATACACACAGTATAATATGCAAAGTATATATATATATATATATTTATATATATACACACACACATACACACACCCCTATATAATAGTTTTGTTCTCTGAAGTGTGTTTATGCAAATAATAGCATTCTATATGGATTTCATTTTATTTACCATTTAACAATAAATTTTAAAAGTTATTCTGTGTTAGTATGTAATGATCTTATCTTGTTATTCTTACCTATGCATAGTATTGCGTTTTATAATACTTCCTATTGCTAGACATTTGGTAGTTTTTTGGTTTTTGTTTTGTTTTGTTTTGTTTTTTTGCCATTACAATCAATTCTGCGGTGGCCATCCTTGTACATATGGTCTTGTGCAATAAACTAGTTATTGGCAATTTACATGTTCTTGCACATGAATTTCTATAGGTTAGACGCTGAGAAGTGTAATCTCTTTAAAAAAAGAACATTTGCACACATTTTCTATAAGAAATTTCCATCTTATTATAAGTGTGTAATTTAAAAGTGATGTGATGCACACCTGGAATTCTGAGGGCACAAAACCTCTAGCCTAGTACACCTGAGGCATATATATTTATATGGCCTTACAAAATATATTACCAAACTTTTCTTGAAATTGGGAAGTCTGTTCTTTCACAGCTAAAAATAATTTGTAATGAAAGAGAAATAGAAGTGGGCCAAAGCCACCAGTAAGTTGATATGGTATATATTTTTATTGAACAACTTTTTTAAAAAAATTAGGCATGCTGAAATGTCAACAAGGATAGAGATAAAAGGGAAGAATATTTCATAAAGGTACAAAAACAAACATAGGATGGTTCATCTTCTGCTTCAAAAATTTACTACTATTATCAGACTGTTTGGGGATTATAAAGTTTCTTATAATTTATCACATAAAGTGAAGACAGAAAATGAAGATAATGGCAGTATTATTCAAAATTTCCAAGTCCTGGATATGCTGTACATCTTTTATCCGGTAACATATAGGTTAATAATAGAGAGGTATTTTGAATAATTGTCTTAAGAAAATAATACAACCACATTTATGTATTATGTTACTAGTCATGAAAAAGTATACTATTGTGTAAAGTTGACTTATTAAGGTAAGAAAACAAGGAATTCATTTAGAAAACATTTTAGTAGAAATGGATAAGAATATATAATGTGCAATGCTCCAAAATCAATGATCCCATATCAATTTTCATTTCAGAAAGTGGATAAAAGCAAGCTATAAATGCAGAGTAAATGCTGTCCTGGAGGTTATGGGACTGGATGTAGCCCGAACAAAGCCTGGCGGGCAGTGGATAGCATAGGAGGAGCACCTTCCGCCAATATGAAGGCTGGACCCAGCGGGTCAGTGTACGAAAGAGGGTTGAAAATTTAAAAGCACAGATTTTTAACTTGTTATCTGCTGATATGGAAGGGCAATAAAAATAGCAAACTTGCATTATAGAATTATAGTTTAAGACTTAGGGAAGTTAACCTAGGCAAAATTGTTAAGCAACATATGTTATTAAGTTGCTTAAAGTTATTAAAGCCCATATACTGATCTTCGTTAGCCTTAATTCAAATTAAAGTGTCCACATGAGCTTGTGCAAGTCACTTTGCCTTCTCTCTAAAGTTCCTCATTTGTTCAGTGAGGAGGGGGCACTCTGATCTCCAAGTTATTGTCTAGTCTTTCATTCCATAACTCTATGGTCTTCAGAATCAAAAGGAGATGGATGCTCAACCAACTTTTTTCTGCAGTCTGAATGCATTTAAAGTTTTTTCCCTTGCCAAGAACAAATGCCTAAATGTGACTGATTTGGGTATCTATAAACACAGTAAATTAGAGCAACTGCTAGGAAGGGCAAGTGGAAAGAATATCAAACAACCCCTTTCACAATCGTTCCAGGTAACCGAGAATGTTGTTGACATAGTTGATCTCATGCTATGCTCTAGCCTTTTTTCCCTTTCCAAGTATTCATTAAAAACTTAATCTCAATGAAATAGGTGGGATAAATCTTAAATAGTTAAAGCCGGTGGAATTTTGACTCCAGTCACAAATGCCCATACCTTATTGCTTGCTAAATTCCATTTTTATCTCTATAATATATCTGGTTTTCAGTATGTCAGGGAAAATGAACTTTTCCACCACTCTAGCAAACATTCTTTATGTCCAGTGAATATATTTTCCTTACAAAATTGACAGTGCCTTGAAAATATATAGAGCCTATGATTTTTCCTGTCCCACAAAAGTTCAATGTACATCCCTTAACTCCGGACTCATACTTTCAGATTCTTTTTGTTGTTGTTGTTAACAATTTTCATGTCACTGGGTCTATCAGACATAAATTACACAATTTCCTTTATGAGTTATATGCTGAAAATGCATATTTAAAAATATAGTTGTTGTAGCATCTTCACTAATGATATCACAAATTAATTACTGATTTTTAAAAGGTACATTTACTAATCCACTTTAAGTTTTGATGGCTTATAACGATGTCTGGAAGACTAAGCGTGTGTGTGTGTGTGTGTGTGTGAGATAGACTGAAAGAATATATAAACTGGGATTCTGGAGCCAATAAGTCTTATGACTTTTGTAAGAAAAAATAAAAATTAACACAAAACATAGGAGACTTAATGCTTCTTGTTAAAAATAAGGGAGGAAAACACCCCCAAACCCCCTTCCCCAGCTTTTCTTTTTAGAGTATTTACTTTAGAAAATGTTGTTAGTACTGTCTCCAGTTAATCTTCTTGAAAACGAGATAGGTTTTATTGTCACCTTTATATCCAAGAAAATCTTTCTGAAGAACATGGAAGCCATCTTACTGAAATGTAAATACCCAAAGAGATACTACCCCTTTTCCCGTTTCTCTGGGAAAGTAGGAGCCTAACTTCAGTAAGTTCCTTGTTCCAAGTTGCAAAATTACCTCATGTCATAAATATAGGAGTTTGCTTTTTGTATTTTCCACTTGATAGGGTTAATTAACTAATATAGATGGTCACTCCAATTACCAGGTAAAGTGAGAATGGACTACGTGTATACAATGGTGATATCAAGTACTATTACTTGATGGCTAGTTATTGTTTATCTTGTTTTGGCAGCTATATTAATTTTATTTTATATTTTAATTTTTAATTTCTTTTATTTCAATAGGTTTTTTGGGAACAGGTGGTGTTTGGTTACATGAATAAGTTCTTTAGTGGTTATTTCTGAGATTTTGGTGCACCTATCACCCAAGCAGCGTACACTGTACACAATATGTAGTCTTTTATCCCTCACTACCCCCAACCCTTTCCCTCAAGTCCCCAAAGTGTAACCTTGTGCCTTTGTGTCCTCATAGCTTAGCTCTAATATATGAGTAAGAGAATACAATGTTTGGTTTTCCATTCTTGAGTTACTTCACTTAGAATAATAGCCTCTAATTCCATCCAGGTTGCTGTGAATGCCATCATTTCATTCCTTTTCATGGCTGAGTATATATCTACCCCACCCCCCCACCATACACACATACACACACACACACACACACACACACACACACACACACACACACTTTCTATATCCACCCATTGATTGATGGGCATTTGGACTGGTTCCATATTTTTGCCATTGCAAATTGTGCTGCTATAAACATGCATGTGCAAGTATCTTTTTCGTATAATGACTTCTTTTCCTCTGAGTAGATACCTGGTAGTGGGATTGCTGGATCAAATGGTAGATCTACTTTTAGCTCTTTAAGGAATTTCCACAGTTTTCCATAGTGATTGTACTAGTTTACATTCTCACTAATAGTGTAAAAGTGTTCCCTTTTCACCGCATCCATGACAACATCTATTATTTTTAGTTTTGGTTTTTTTTTTATTATGGCCATTCTTTCAAGAGTGAGGTGGTATCGCATTATGATTTTGATTTGCATTTCCCTGATACTTAGTGATGTTGAGGATTTTTCCATATGTGTATTGCCCATTTGTATATCTTCTTTTGATAATTATCTATTCATGTCCTTAGCTAACTTTTTGATGGGATTGATTGTTTTTTCTTGAAGATTTTTTTAAGCTCTTTGTAGAATCTGGATATTAGTCCTCTGTTGGATGTATAGATTGTGAAAATTTTCTCCTACTCTGTGGGTTGTCTGCTAACTCTGCTGATTATTTCTCTTGCTGTGTAGAAGCTTTTTAGTTTAATTAAGTCCCATTTATTTACCTTTGTTTTTGTTGCATTTGCTTTTTAGATCTTGGTCATGAAGTCTTTGCCTAAGCCAATGTCTAGAAGAGTTTTTCTTCTAGAATCTTTACGATTTCAAGTCTTAGATTGATCTTGAGTTGATTTTGTATAGGTGAGAGATGAGGATCCTGTTCCAAGAGCATTTCTTCTACACTGGCTCCATGTGTAGGGCCAGCACCTGTGATTCTTTGTAGGCAGGTGGGCTCTGGCTGCCAGAACTACTTGGCCTACAGTCCCAAGAGCTAACTTTGAGAATGTAGATCCTCTCCAGGAGCAGCTATTAATCAATGACTGATGAAGGCAAAGGGTACACACATTCCAGCTTCCTGTACCTCTAATTAAAAAGATTCTGAGGTACAAGCTCCACTATTTGTGGAGCTCCCTCACGGAATTAAGTTGGGGGAATTTTGTTCAATATGGCACCCCTGGTTGGCCTCTTACCTTTGGGCATTCCTGGTCCCACTTCCCTGCGAGTATTTCCTGGGAGCATTGCTATGGATAATGTTCACAGATCTTCATCTTAGAGTCTACTGAATTCAACCTAAGAAATGCTCTCTACTTTCACTTCCAGTTTCAGCAGGGAGACAGATTCCCTTTTGCCACACGCAGTGCTATCACTAATTTGAGGATTACTGCTCCATCTGGAAACCAGAAGAGAACTGTCATCCCAGGTCTCGGTTTCCATTTCAGGTATGTGCTTAAAAAGAGCATCGTTTTTCTAGAGATGTTAAAAAAAGAAGACCTAAGTGGTTAGTGAGTATGAACTCTGACTGAAAATTGACATTGGATGACCCTGAAACAGAAAAAGAACTTTAATAGTAAAATTGTGGAAATTCAGATAAATCCTGTAGTTTAGTTAACAATATTGTGCAACAGTTAATTTTCTGGTTCTGATCATTATACTGTGGTTATGTAAGATGGTGACGTTAGTGGATGTGATGTGAGGGATGTAAGGAAGCTCTTTGTACTAAAATTAGTTTAAAATTAAAAGTTTTAAAAATATATTTGAAATCTCAAAAGAAGCAGTAGGAAAAACATATTTTAGAGCCATTTCATAGCTTTTAAAGGAGTGAAAACTTGAAAACAACTGTAGGGCAAACAGTGTTCAGAAAAACACATTCCTGATAGGCCTTTCAGTTATGCAAATGTAAGGCAGAGATTAGCATCAGAAAAGATGTTTGAATGCTGTCTAGAAGAAGTGCAATTGCTCAGAGCAATGATCTAAGTGGTTGTAGATGTTTTACCCAGAGTTGCAACTCTGCAGACTATTTTTCCTTTAGAGAAGAGTTTCTTTTTAAACCACTAGTTGAGGCTGCACTGTGCTGGGAGACTGAGATTTCTTTAGCTATAGGTCTGTGTGTGTGTATAAATATGCCCATATGCATGCATGTATATGTTTATGTGACCTAGTTTAACTAGCTCATTGCAGAAAAATAAAAGGGGGACTGAGAAGACTAAAGGAAAAACATACAAGCTTGTCTACACTTTCCTGGAGAGGTTAAAACAAAAGGACTAGAACTGACAAAGTAAAATTAAACCAGGAACATTCCATGCATGTCACAAAGGCTAACTATTGCAGACTTCGAGAAATGTATTGAGGCTGGACTTCTTGGTTCTGATATCTCTGTCTTGTTGGGCCTGGATTCAGAATAATAAAACATGCTGAAATCCTCAGTCTCTGATAGAGTTAAACTATCCTGGATGACATGGAGACAAATTGGCATTTGTGGGGAAAAGCCCTATGATGAGGAAAGAAAGCATATTATAGGTGCCAGAGTAACATCATGCAATTTGAGACTTAAAGAGGTGCTAATGGCAGGTGTTCATTATTCCTTATGTTTTTTATACCTATGTGTTATTTTGAATTTTCATTAAAGTCTCATCAAAGATTACAACCTTACCTCGAACTGTCTTGTAAGAATAGAGGCTACCTGGAAGGGAGATAAAAGCTAGAGTCACCACATTCTGAGGACACAATACTGGTCATGGTGGTGCCTTAAGAGAGGTTAATGTTCTCAAAAGGAAAGGAGGTGATGGGCGGAAGAACTACCGGTGCTCACAGGCAGGAGGAGATGGACAAATGGAGGCAAGATGGTGACAGAGGTCCAGGAAGTTACACAAGCTGACACCTGAATATTTTTGACACAAAACTCTGAAAGATAAGGGATATTAGAAGGGCTGAAGTCTTCTATTTTAAGAGTTCCCTAGACCTTACTTTTGCATAAACTTGTAAACACTGAAGATATATGTGCACATCATCGACTTTTATTCAGGCTTCTTTTCATCTCTCCTGAGACTGCTATCACAGTGGAAAATTTTAGTGCTCATACTGATGACAGCAACTGTTAAAAAAAAGACTTACTCTGACTTTTGTAAGGGAGACTTTATTCAGGAGTATTACAATAGATGTTGAAACTATTGCAACTGGGGAGAGAAATTGGGCTCAACTCCAAATACAGCAAAGACAGCTGGGGTTTATAGTCAGTAAACAGAATGGGGTTTCAGTTGATAGAAAATTATCAGAAGGAGACATCAAGTATAGGGGAATTCTGGCTAATCTGACTTCAGGATTCTTGCTAACTGCAGGTCAGGGTGATCAGATACAGAGGGTGGGGGATAAGGAATTCAATTGGATATCAAGTATGATAAGATATCAAAAGTGAGGAATCCTTCCATAACAGACTTACCAGGATTCTTGAAGCAAGGTGACTATGCAGGCCCAGAAAGGACAGGGGCCAAGGTTGAAGCCTAGTGGAGAAACTCAAAGTAGCCTTACTAAAGTTTGGTCAAGGAGAGAGTCTTTGTCACCAAACATCTTAGCCCTTTAAAAACTGCCTAGCCTGTCTAAGCCACAGATCAGTTATCTAATATAGAATGCAGGTAACATTGTTTACCTTATGAGATTATTCTTAGGATTCAATAAGAGTGTATGTAAGAACTTCATAAGTGCTCAAATATTTTCTCCCTTTCCCTCTCAATGCAGTCCAAAACTGAACATATATAGTACTCTTCCTAAACAATTATCCTTGCTTTTATTTTGATAGGGCTGTATTGGAGGAGATACTCCTGACTTTGATTTGGAAAATTTGATGTTCACAGTAAACGGCTGGATTCAGAATGCTAACCTGATAAGCATTTTTAATTAGTGTTAGACACATAGCAGACATGCAACAGATCCTTACTGAATTAGGTTAACAGTAGAATGCTAATTAAAAGCAGGAAGCCTGAGAGAAATCAAAATAAAAGAGGCTAACACCAGTGTCTCTTTGTCTGAGGACCACACTCAGGCTGTTGGATCCTACTTTAGCTGTGTGAATGGAAGTCAGGAGTATCTCCTCCAATGCAGTTCTTAACCCATGACTGACAAATGTGAGAAGGCGTGACCTACCCTTTTTCCAGAGCTCCATTACAAGTCAACACTGAATTCACTGTCTACAAAAATTATCTGCATACTGCACCCCTGCTTGTTCTCCAGCCCTTCCCGGTCTGTCTCACTCCCGTATTGACTTAACTTTACTTCCTAAATATTTATTTTTACAAAAATAGTCTGTCTTGGGGTCTATGTCTGAGAAACCAAATGTAATACAACTTCCTAGGAAGTAGTCCTAGGAAGCAGACCCCCAAAATGGGATTCTGAGTTAGATCACTCTCCAGTCAGATGCCCCGTTTTGTTGGTAAGTAAAGATTGATGACTTGTGGCATGGATTACAATTGTTAAGTTTTTAACTTATGGTGAGTTGGGATGAGATAGAGGTTGAAGGAGATGTTTAAGAGATATGAGGGAAAAAGTCATTATAAGGACTGTGCTAAAAAATTTAAATGGCAAGCTCTATAGATAAAAAGGCAAGAGTCGCCAAGAGTGTTTTTTAGAAGATAAATAATGCAGTAAGTATGAGAACTCAAGGCTACAGTAACCAAAACAGCATGGTACTGGTACCAAACAGATATACAGACCAATGAAACAGAACAGAGACCTCAGAAATAACAACATACATCTACGACCATCTGATCTTCAACAAACCTGACAAAAACAAGCATGGGGAAATATTCCCTATTTAATAAATGGAACTGGGAAAACTGGCTAGCCATATGCAAAAAAGAGAAACTTGAACCCTTCCTCACACCTTATATAAAAATTAACTCAAGATGGATTAAATACTTACATGTGGGCCAGGAGGGGTGGCTCATGCCTGTAATTCCAGCACTTTGGGAGGCTGAGGAAGGCAAATCATGAAGTCAAGAGATCAAGACCATCATAACCAATGTGATGAAACCATCTCTACTAAAATGACAAAAATTAGCTGGGCATGGTGGCACGTGCTTATAATGCCAGCTACTCAGGAGGCTGAGGCAGAGAATCAGTTGAAACCGGGAGGCCGAGGTTGCAGTGAGTTGAGATCACGCCACCACACTCCAGCCTGGTGACACAGCGAGACTTCATCTCAAAAACAAAACAAAAGACTTAAATGTAAAACTTAAAACCATAAAAACACTAGATAAAAACGCACGCAATACCATTCAGGACATAGGCATGGGCAAAGACTTCATGACTAAAACATCAAAAACAATTACAACAAAAGCCAAAATTGACAAATGGGATCTAATTAAACTAAAGAGCTTCTGCACAGCAAAAGAAACTATCACCAGAGTGAACAGGCAACCTACAGAATGGGAGAAAATTTTTGTAATCTACACATCTGACAAAGGTCTAATATCCAGAATTTACAAGGAACTTAAGTTTACAAGAAAAATCAAACAACCCTGTCAAAAAGTGGGCAAAGGATATGAGCAGACACTTCTCAAAAGAAGACATTTATGTGGTAAACAAACATACAAAAAAAAAGCTCAACATCACTGGTCATTAGAGAAATGCAAATCAAAACCACAATGGGATACCATCTCATGCCAGTCAGAATGGTGATGATTAAAAAGTCAGGAAACCACAGATGTCGGCAAGGCTGTGGAGAAATAGGAACACTTTTACACTGTTGGGAGTGTAAATTAGTTCAACCACTGTGGAAGACAGTGTGGCGATTCCTCAAGGATCTAGAACCAGAAATACCATTTGACCCAACAACCCCACTACTGGGTACACACCCAAAGGATTATAACTCATTCTACTATAAAGACACATGCACATGTATGTTTATTGCAGCACTATTCACAATAGCAAAGACTTGGAACCAACCCAAATACCCATCAGTGATAAACTGGATAAAGAAAATGTGGCACATATACTATGCAGCCATAAAAAAGGATGAGTTTATGTCCTTTGCAGGGGATGAAGCTAGAAACCATCATTCTCAGAAAACTAACACATGATCAGAAAACCAAACACTGCATGTTCTCACTCATAACTGGGAGTTGAACAATAAGAACACATGGACACAGGGAGGAGAACATCACACACCGGGGCCTGATGGGGAGTGGGGAGCAAGAGGAGGAAGAGCATTAGGACAAATACCTAATGCATGCAGGGCTTAAAACCTAGATGACAGGTTGATAGGTGCAGTAAACCACTATGGCACATGTATACCTGTGTAGCAAACCTGCACATTCTGCACATGTATCCCAGAACTTAAAATAAAAATAAAAAGTATGAGAACTTATCACAAGTACAAAAATAGCATGTTTCTGGTGCCCAAATAAGTTTTTTTTTTTTTTTTCAGAAAAAGATATGTGTGTTACAGTATCATTGCACTTGAGGATGTTAACCAGTTTTGTATCGAATTCTGCCATTTTATTCCAGCATTCTTTTTTTAAATGATTCTTTATACTAATCACCTAGCCTCCTTTTAATCAGTTTTATCATTCTAACGGTTCTTTCAATAATGACTAAATAATAATTAGAATGTGCTCACTACGTATGTGTATGGGAATCTTGTTTTTAACTTAGAAAATTGTATGTTGACTCTAAGTATATCTGCAGAACAATGAAGAGGCTAGTCTAGAGGGAGCTTAGGAATTAGGAAGTAGAAAATGAGGGCAGAGAGTTATGGAGGGTGAGTAGGGAACAGACTATGAAAGGTTTTGCTGGCCTTTGAAAGGAATCACTTTTTTACTCGAGGGATGTGGGAAGCATGAAAAAGTTTTGAGCAAAGGAATATTAATATCTGGCTTGGGTTTTATGGCATAGTCTGTATATGCAACAACCCAAATGCACAAATCATAAAAGAAAAATAATATGTCATTTAACCTACATAAAAATTAAGATCTTCAGAAAAGCTAAAATGTTATAAATGACAGTTAACAACTATTAAAAATAAACTTTGAGAAAATATGTGCATATATCTGACCAAAAATTAATACCACTTCAGTAAAATATAAGAACTCATTTTGTTAAAGTATTTGGGTCAGATCCCAAGATTCCAAACATTCAAATCATATTCTGTCACGTTGTTTCCTTACTCGTTTTCAATAATATTGAATTGAGTATTAGCAAACATGTTGCAGCAGAGGGCTTAAGTGTGCTTGCCAGTTTGGTTTACTCATCTGCTTTCCTATGATCTTCATAAGAAGAGCACTTCCAGGTCCCAGGTTCCAGAATGATGAAACACAGGGAGCAGGTTTGAATCTGACTAGATTTCTGGGGACCAGCGTAGCAGATTGACAGCTGATACACAGACCTGTAAATGAGGAAAATAAATATTTGCTATTTCAAGTATCTGAGATTTTGAAGCTGTTTGTTATACAGCTTAATTGTATCAAGACTCAATTGTATCAGACACATTCTAGAAGCCTCAAAGTGTAAAATAGAAGAGGTATACACTTGTGTCTTCCAAAGTCCCCTCCTTAGTTTCAGAAATCTGTCTCACTATTGCAACCATATGCATGAAAAGAAAGAAGCAACCTCAAAATCTTGGACCTCCTGGGGGGGGGGGGGAAGGGGCGGGGAAAACTTTATGTTTATAATTGTGATCTAACAAATGTACTTTATTAATGATATTGGTTCACATCCATTTAGGACATAGTATTTGCCAGGAGCTATTCTCAGCTATTAACATACTATTTAAGAGAACAGACTCTAAAGCCATGCTATCTAGGATCAAATTTCAGCTCTGTCACTCATTAGTCATACACTGTTGGCAAGATAGTTAACCTCTCTGTACTTCACCTTTCTCACTGATAAATTGTGGATAACAGATTGTACTTTCTATCTCATGCAATTGTTGTGAAAATGAAATGTGTTAATATATAGAGGGTGCCTAGAACAGTATTTAGCACATAGTGTCTATTATTATTATCACATTTACAAATTTGTTTAATAACTGAAACAACCCAAGGAGGTAGTTATGATTATGATCATCGCATAAACCTTCTTTGAACAGAAAGGTAGGATTGTAAATGGGTTAAAAGCAACCCTTCATCTCTATCACTTACTTGATACTGACATTTTGCAAAATGCTTAACCACTTTGTGTCCAAGGTTTTTTAATCTGTACAATAAGTGTGACAATAATAATACCCCTCTTTAGGGATAATACAAGGAGGAGTATTATACTTTTGGGTATTGGGGAGCAGTTTGAGTGAAGAAGCTCTAAATCCTTAATGTGTGTGTATATATGTGTGTGTGTGTATACACACACACAAAAATATATATATATACACACACACACACACACACACCTCTTGCAGATAAAATTTTAAATGATAAAACATGCCAATAAAAAAATAGGCAAATGGCATGGACTGATAGTTGACAAAGAAGAAAAGAAAATGATTTCACCTGTAAACCCTTAAAAAATTAAGCTCAATATTAAAAATGCAATTTGAAATTCGAAATGAGATGTCATTTGTTGATCATCAAATTGGAACATAATCTAAAAGTGATTCTGCCAGTGCAGGTGAGCTGTGATTGAAACATCTTCTCTAACATTGCTGGCAGGGAAGGAGGTAGGTGGGTTAGGGATTACAAGCTGAGACAATCCATCAGCAAGGCAAGTTTGTAATATGGATCAATAGACTTAAAGCATAGTAGCCAAAAAAAGCCCATCAGCAATTCAATGGATAGAAAAATTTTGGTATATGCATACAAAAGAATAACATTCAATAATAAAAAAACAAGTTATCAAATATATATATGTATACATATACAGCATATATATGCACACACACACACACACATATATATATATATCTCAACCCATATAAAGCTGGAAAACATGTTGAGTAAAAGAAGCCAGAAACAGTCATATATCTTGTATGATTCAATTTAAATGTTCAGTGCAGGCAAATAAAAGCTATGGTGACAAAAATGAAAACAGTGTTTTTTTTTTTTTTTTTTTTTTTTTTTCTGGCAGGTTTAGCAGGAAGAGGGAGAATTGGCTGGAAAAAAGGGAATATTCTAGGGTGATGAAATATTCTATATTTTGGCATATGTACTATTAATGTCCCCATTTTACAAATGAGGAAACTAGTGGTGGTTGCATGGATATATTTCTCAAAACTTTTTTTATTGTACTCTTAATATTTTGGCATTTTGTTGCATGTAAATTTAGCTGAAATTTAACAGAAGGGGGCAGGGATCTTGGATGCATACAGCTTGCCTTAGTAATTTCAATATGTACTACCAGTATATCTAAGCTAAAGGATATATATACACACATACACACACACACACATACACACACACACTAACAATTATTGAGTTAAACAAGCTGACATTTCTGTCTTCATCTGTTTGGGTTGCTATAACAAGATGTCATAACCTAGGTAGCTTATAACCAATAGAAATTTAAATTTTGCAGTTTTGGGGCCTAAGAAGTCCACGATCAAGGCACTGGAAAATTTGGTGCCTGGTGGGGGCCTGTTTCTAATAAATGGAAACTTTTCATTGTGTCCTTACATGGTAGAAGGGGTAAGGAAACTTTCTGAGGATTCATTTATAAGTAGACTAATCTCATTTATTATGGCTCTACCTCCCAAAGGCCCCATCCCCTAAGACCATCACCTTGGCGACTAGATTTTCATATACGAATTGGGGATGGAGGCACAGACATTCAGATCATAGCAATTTCTAATAGCACATGACATGGTACTCACTCAAGCCAGGAAACGGGAATAGCCTTTTCTCATTTCTAGACATGTTTCAAAATATCCTGAAACAGATTAGCTCACATGAAAAAATAATGGCTTAAAAATTTTTGGTTTACCTCTCACTAATTGCTTTAGAATATCTCTGACACTTCTCCAACAGTTTTTTTTTCTTTTCTAAATCACTGTAAAGCTCATTGATAGCATGCAGACTTTCTAGAATATATAAATTCAAATAGCTTAGCATCTTCTAAAGTAAAATGCCCATTGAAACTACTCTATATGACACTATAATGGTTGATGTATGTTCTAAATTAGTCCAAATCTAGCCTAGTGAGACTGGGCTAGAAATATGAATGACATGAGAGGTTGTAAGAGAACTAAAAATTATCTCATGAACTCCAGAATTAACAATTAGAATACAGAGAATGCTTTTGAGAAAACTGGAAGTCACTACTTCATTTTGTGACCTGCCTTCTGTACGCATCTGATAATTTTGGTTTCCAAAAAAGATTGTTACTAAGTAGTATAGATCATGTACATTGGGCAGAATGTGTGCTGAGACTCCATCTAGGCATCTGAGCTGCCAGGAGCTTACCACACACGGAGCTGCTTCCTGCTTGGACATCACACCTGGGAGTTGTGGTAGCAATGGTAGCATATGGATCAGTTCTACAGATGAAGAAAATATGAAGAGCTGGTTGCCATTTTTCTGGAAGAGTTTCTGGACTTCTCAGGCAGTCAATTCTGTATTGTCCAAGAACCTCCTCTGAAGGAATGGAATAAACTGGGTGTGATAGTTAATTTTAGGTGTCAACTTGACTGGATAAAGGAAAACCTAGAGACTTGGTAAAGTATTACTTCTGGGTGTGTCTGTGAGGGTGTTTCTAGAGACTGGTGTGTGAGTCAGTGAACTGAGGTAAGATCCCTCTCTAAATGTGGGTGGACACCATCCAATCAGCTGAAGGCCTGGATAGCACAAACAAAACAAAACAAATGAATTTCCTCCTCTCTCCTTCCTAGAGCTGGGAGACTCTTCGGCCCTTGAACATCAGAATTTCAGGCCTTTTGGCCTTAGGATTCCAGGACTTACACCAGCACCTCCCTGGGTTCTCAGGGGTATTTGGCCTTGAAAGTTACACATTAACTTTCCTGATTCCAAAGACTTTGGACTTGGACTGAGCCATGTCCCCAGCATTCCAGGGTCTCCAGCTTGGAGATGGTCTACCATAGGACTCCTCAGTTTCCACAGTCATTATGTGAACCAATTCTCCTAACAAATGCCCTATCATCCATCCATCTATCATCTCTCTTAGCTATGTATCTATCTATCCAACCATCCATCCATCCTATTGGTTCTGTCTTTCTGGAGAACCCTAATATACTAGGTAAATTTGAAAAACATAAAAAAGATTTTACTGTCCAGTTGATTTAATGTATTTTTTACTTCAGTCTTCTATTACAATAAGACATGCTTAATTACATTATCATCCACCAGGTGAGAAGTTTTAAAGACCTTATTGTTGAAAAAATAAGATAAAAAGCATTAACAAACTACCTTCACAAGAATATATAAATACAAATATATATATGAGTTCATTTATTTTACACGTATGTTTTGTGTATTTCTTAACCAAAAATAAAACACCTCTTTCAAGCTCTTGGCATGATTAACAATGTGGCTATTAATTTTGACAATATAATGTGTTTAACAATATTAGTATTTTTCAATTTATATGTATAGAAATATTTTCCAAAGAGAAGTTATCAGTTTTGAATAGATAATAAAACTGTAAAAAAAAAGCTTGTATTAAAAATTTTTAATCATGTCACAATGTCTTTTAAGGCTTAACTTTTAATGCTTTTCTTCAGTGGTTTTCCTAACTTATAAAAAGTTAGTTTTATATATATTTTTAAATTTGGTCTTATTAGGAAAAAATCCAGCATACTCTAACATAAATGTATTTTATGTATGTATATATATATGTACATAAAATGTGTATGTATATATGTGTGTGTATATGTGTGTGTGTGTGTGAGAGAGAGATTCTTAAAACTCAGAATGCATTAGTTTAGTGCCTAAGATCTATTTTGACTTTAGACCTTGATTCCTCTTAATGATACTATATTATTACTAGTAAGACAGCAAAAATAATCCCAAACAAGTATGACTTAAATTTCTTCTATTATGTTCACAAATTATATTGATAGTCCTTGAATAGTTGGTTGGTTTATTTTAGAAAATTTACTTTTAAAAATATAATGAAAATTCTTGTTTTTATCTTTTTAGCAGAAAATAATTCCCCTTTTCTCTACTGAATGAAAATTCATGCAGAACATTAAGCACACACAGATAAACACACACGAATATATAAAACCTGTAAAGTCAAAGATCAGAATGTCTGTCCCCACTTGCTATCCTTAGATGGGGGCCTCTTCTCCTTGTAGGTCCTAAGTTATTTCCACAGTCTCTTAGGGCTTTTACAGGACTGTTTGAAAACCACTCTCATAGATAGATATGGTTGTTCAGTTTTCATTCATTTCTAGTATCAGCAAATATAGATGGTCCTTATCAACTTACATTATTTAAACCATATAACATATATTGAAATATACTTTCTGTTCTTTGCAATTAGATATTTAGTAACACAAATGTCACTTGAATTCAGATTTATGGCCAGAGAGAATATAAACTTTTCGGAAATAATTTATAAAATATTCAAAATCTTTAAGGATGTTGGTTTATTTCTGTGAAATACAGCTGGAAATAAAATTCTATCATTCTGTTTTGGCTTGCATGGTGTCTCAAGCTCCTCATGGCTGTGTGTGTTTGGGTGATTATGTGAAACAGCACAGCACAACATCAGTTCTGTAGTTCTCACTTCTGTCAACCTCCTGCATTTACTTCACAGTTGCTCATGTCTCAGGATCAAGCTGACTGGTCACACCTTATATATCTGCAGTCTCAAAAGCAAATAGCCACCAATGAGCATGATCTGTGAGCCAGAAAAGTATGTGTCTTTTCAACAAAGTTGACACTGGCCCTTCCTTATTTGCTGTTTGGTGGATGGCCCAGCTAGAATCTTTTGAAATAGCTCCTTAAATTCTGAAAAAAAGTTAAATTCAATTTTCCTCTATTAGATCAACAAGTATAGCATGGACATTTCTAATAGCAAATTACTTTTGTAATTATCTTTTTTACTGGTTTTCCAGAATAAAAATCTATAAAACTTTGTACCTTGTGGAGTCTGCAAGTCTATTTTTCCTCTCATTTACCATTTTTAGAAAACCATGAACACAGGGTCAGGGGCAACCTGTTGAGTCAATCCATAACAACACCTTGACTATCCACCATAGACCTTCTTGGAAGGGAGAAAGTTGATAAGCAACTCTTGGCCAAAGATAAGTGAGGAGGCTGACTAGCAAGGGGCCACCAGCCTACTTCTCTTGCATGATTTATTGAGATGTCACTATTCTACAACTAATAAGTTTTATCAGAAAAGGAGGTTAAATTATATCAAAACCATTTTGCCATCTATCAAGGTATGTTTTTGTCCTTTCAAGTATTAAGATGAAAATGTATGCCATACGTTTCCAGTGACTGACTCATTCTTGAATTCCTAAAATAAACCCTTGTTAGCAATGTGTTTTACTTTTGTTATAGTCCTAGATTAGATTTCTTAAAATTTGATTTTGTACTCTTTAAGTATGCATACTCTGTTTCCCAGATTTTATTATTGGAATTATGCTAATTTATACAGTTAATTTAAAAGGCTTCCTTGATTCTCTCTTTTCTAGAAAGTTAAGGAATTAGACACTTTCAAGTTTTCACTGGATTCACCGGTTATTATGACCAAATTAAGGTTTGGGGGTATATTCATTAGTTTGCCAATTTATATTCTAGATAGCAGTTAGCTGGGATTTCTAATTTTTCTTCAGTGAATTTACATCTATTAATTCTAGATTTTCAAATAAAAGAACAGAAAGTAGCAAACACTAATGTATCTGAGTGTTTCTCTCTTTTCAGTTCATAATGTATGGATTTTTCTTTTCTTTCTTTTTTTCTTTCACTTCTTTAGCCCTCCCTGGAATTTATCTATGTTATAAACCATCACACAGCATGAAATAATGGCTTTATCAAGATGCTGATTATGCTCTATTCTGTTTCATAATTTCTGCTTTTATGTCTGTAGCTACCTCGTGTTTTCCATGTATGTATTTTGTTTCCTGTTTTCTGGTTTCTTGAAGTGAATTTTTAGCTTGTTTGTTTCATACTGTTTTTATTTATCATTAAGCATTTAGAAATTTGAATTTATTTTAGTGGATTTCAGTTCACTTTCAGTTTATATATTTTCAAGCTCATTAGTAAGTAATTTATAACTATAATTTTGATTTCTTCAATGATATTAGAATTTAGAAGAATCAATAGTCTAAGTCATTTATGTTTTTATTTATTATTTTGTTTTTAAATTCCAGTTTTATTGCATTTTTTCAGGGATGTAGAGACAAATGTGGAAAATCACTTCAGAAATATACATGAAAGTAGACATGGAGTAGAAGCTATCATCTAATTAAAATAATGTAAAGGGGGTAAATGCTGAACAATTTTATTTGTAATAGTAAGATGTATGCATCAGATGAAGCACTGTCATTACAAACTCAAACAACATGAGATTGCACGTATTTATTCTGTAATTTAATAGAAAAATGTTGACATGTTTTCATGAAAGAAAATAAACACTTACACAAAAGTAGTGTCAGAGGACACTTGTACATTGTGAAAAGGACAAATAATGTCTGTTGATGTGCCAAAAATGATATAAACCCTATTACAAAGCAAAAGATGTGATACTTAATATTATGTCAACCTGCTATGATTTCACTACACAGAACTTCCTGAAATGTTACCTTTTCCGTCATGGGATCCATTGTTAAATTCAACAGTTAGCACTAACACCTTAAACGAGTGTAGTCAAAGGCCATCACTCAGTGCATCTGAGTATTGTAACGTAGAGAATCATGAAAAGAACTGAGGCCTTCAGGTTTTAGCATATATGTAACAATTTGGATGCATAGGTTAGTTCTAATTATATTCTAATGAGGCTAAATATAAGGATTAAGCTTTTATTATACTAAATGACATTGTAGATTATATTTTTTCCTTCATCATCTCTTAATTTAATTATGTTATCACAATTGTCAGTTCTAAAACAGTAAAAGGATAATTCTCATTAGAAGATGTATTGGTCAATTTGGTCAGATATCCTCCACTCAATTTTACTTATAGATGTGATGTGTACATCTTCAAACCAATCCATTTGTCTGTCACAATATGGCATGGGAGCTAAAAAAGGCTCTGGTTGACTGATCAAATGCAACTTTCCATTTCAAGGGTTTATAATTTCATTATAAAAATTAACTTCTGGCTGACTCTAGCGAGAGGCTCTCAAAATTAGGAAGACATTATTTCTGGATATCTCTAATTTTAAATACGCTAATTTTACAGAATTTCATAGTGACCAACTTGAGCATAATAGTTCATAAAATATAATTTTTAAGCTTGCTCCAATTAGTATTCTTTCTGAATCATTTTGCGTAAGAATCCTCCCAGTGATGTGAAACAATGTTGCCCAGCTCAAATAGGCATTAAGTAAGCGTTGAGGTAATGTAAAAGAAACAAGGATGGAGTCTGAGAAATTCTAAGGAAACAAGACAATTGTGTGATCTGGTAATGAAAAGAACAAAGAGAAAAAGAGATCTTCAAGGAAGACAAATAATACAAATTCACAGCTTATACTTACATAGACACCAGTATAATGTAGGTATGAATACTAGTTAAAATTTTTAATCACCAAACAGTTAAATACTTTGGGCAGAGAGGTATTTATGTCCACTTTAAGCCGATTGTGATAGCCCTGTTATTTTTGACTAGGGGTTGAGTTAATCATGCGCATGTGATAAAACTCTGACCAACGAGATGTGAGGTTATCCGCTGGGAGATTCTGAGAGGGTTTTGCTCACTCTTTAAAGGAGAAATAAAGTAGGTTAGAATCATTTTTACCTGTAAGATTTCTACCTGCTGGTGACGACCGGAATTGCAGCATTAATGTTGAAACCCTGAAGGGAGCCTCTTAGGCTAACATGCTAAGGATTGCCGAGAAGAAAATAGAAACAGACAAAAGAATCATGACATCCCTGAAGTACTGAGTTAAATGTACCTAGACCTGCTATCCTATGTGAACCTAGAAGGGTGGCTGTCACGTGAGATAAAAATTGTCCTTAAGCCAATTAAATTTTTTCTTCCAACGTTTTTGTTTTGTTTCTCGGTAGAAGAATGTAAGGTGGAATTATCACACATCGTTTTAGTGCCTCAGAACCTTGGGAGCTGTTTCGCTGGGTCTCAGTGTCCCTCATGAGGTTGCAGTCAAGCTGTCAGGGCTTCAGTCTCTAAAGACTTAAGTGGGGCTGGAGGTCCTGCTTCCACACTCACTCACATAGCTTTACTAGGAGGTTTCAGTTCCTTACCATCTGGATGTCTCCATAGACTGCTAGTGATGCGACTTCCCCCAAGTAAACGATCCAAGAGAAAGAGAGAGTGTGCCTGTGTTAGAGGGAGCATGCACTCAACATGGAAGATGCAGTCGTTTTAGAAGGTAACCTTGGAAGTGACATACCATCACTTTTGCTGTATTTGTTGGAAACCAGTTGCTAAATCTAGCATATACTCTAGGGGGAAAGAAATTAACCTCCACTCTAAAGGGAGGAGTATTAAAACATTTTATGGACATATGTTTTAGAACCATCTGAGCTTTATTTCTCAATATGAAGAGATTTGAAAATATTTAAATGCTTCTAGGAAGCACCCAACAGAGATAAAGCGGGGGACGTGTTTGTTATTGGCATCTATTTTCTCAACGTGTTAGGGAGTGAAATCATTTACTGAAGGTATTTTGATAGGTGGTAGGTTTAGAGGTGCAAGAAACTGGAAATATATAGCCATTTAGGGTATCAACTCTAGAGATGTAGATAAAAATGTGTTTAAAGCTATAAAAGAATTCTATATTATTTAATGTAATGTAGCGCTATATAAATACCTTGGTGAAATGGATATGTTTCTATGAAAATAAAGCTTACCATGGTTGTCTCTAGAGAAATTAGAAATCTTAATTTTAACTGGAACATATTAAGAGCAAAGGAGATTTTTTTTTTAAGTTTTCCAGGAATAAATTCTCATTTTCTCTCTCTCTCTCTCTCTCTCTCACACACACACACACACACACATATATATACAGAGCACTGCACACAAATAGTTTGACTGAATAATTTTTCCAAACATTTATGAAACCATAACATTTATCTTATACAAAAATTATTTCAGAGCTTACAAAAATGAAAAAAAATTAACTGATTTTATGGAATTATTTCCCTTTCACAAATAAAATAGTTGAATTATTCAATAAATGGAAACAGATATTTAAACTTTGTGACTTCTCTGAGGCTTTCATTTGTTCATCTTCTCCAGGAAGGGGTTCCCAAGCTATTTGATTACAGGCCATTTTGTTTGAGAGGCATTGATTATTTCCCAGCATAGGAAATAAGTCCTTAAGACTTATTCAGATGAGTCCCTAAGAGTATATAAGAGTATTCAAGTATAGTATTGAACTAATACAGCTAACACAAGTAATTATTGCCTAGAAAGGCAAAAATGGATTAGTATTGGGAAATTTATTAATGTCATTTAACACACCAATTGATCAAAGATGGTAGTGGGAGAGCATTGGCGGTCTTGAGAGATGTCAGAAAGCAGTGTGATATAATTCAACACCACCACTGTCAAGAACTGCCTTAGCATAACAAAATTATTAATTTCAAAGCAATAGCCTACTTTATAATAGTTAAAATAATTAGAAGACACATGAAAATAAGAAACAAAACAATTATAAATGGAAGAATAACCCATTTTCCAATGACTGCTCCATTCTCAAAAGACCCATGTTTTAGAATCTGATCTGGTCCAAATTAAAGAAAATTTGTGATTTCACTCTTTTGGCAGTACATTGCATTGCTAATAGTGGAGAAACGGAAGATGATCCTTTAGTTAAACTAACTTCTTAGTGCATAGTTTTTGGTACACACAAAACTATGCAAGTAGCTCAAATTTTTGACCAAGCAAATATGCATTTGAAGTCTTCCCCGCTTTGGAAGAGGGGCAATATATGTAGGAGTTCTGGGTACACATGAGTGAAGAGTAAAAAAGACTGTGGGACAAGCTCTTCATAAAGTGGGTAAGAGGCACAGCACCTTGGTAATAGACAGCAAGTTAAAGACAGCAAGACAACCTAGGAGATTACTCTATGTGGGCATTACAGAGCCAGATCCATGTTTACTCTAAATTCCCTCCCTTCTGGAATCGGTGTCTAATGCACCCCAGCATTGTAACATTACCAGTTTGGGATATAGAAGTTGGAGGACAATCACAAAAGCAAACTCTGTGATGATATATTTAGATTATATCAGGTCTAATTTAGAATGAGTAATTTAGAAATGAGATCCCCATGAGAATGCAGGATCCAGAATCCTCAGAAACACTGCAGGAGGAGCTGATATTCTCATATAATTTGAAATGGAAGCCTTAGCTATTTAATTTGGAAATTAAAGAAAATGGTCACCTGAAGATGTAGGGTTTCACAAAGATACCCACTATCACTGAGATTATTTAACTTTGTTATTACATTTTTATTCAATGCACTCATACAAGGAAAAGGAATACAACATGTGAATATTACAAGAGATATTGTAAAAATATTATTATTTACCAAAGATTGGATTCCATACCTGGAAAACTGAGAAAATCTGGTAAGTCGGGGTGGCCAATATTTAAGATAGCGTGTTTTCTTCGACTAGTAATAACCAGTTTTGAAATATGATCATAAAAGGATACCATTTACTATAGCAACCAGAATATGTTTGCTATATTTAGCAAATAAAAATCTGGGATATCCAGTTACATTTGAATTTCAGATAGAAAATGAATAATATGTTTAGTGTAAGTATGCCCCATGTAATATTTGAGACATACTTATGCTATAAAATTCTTCATTGTGTATCTGAAAATCAAATATAATGGCATTCTGAATTTGATCTAGTCAGCCTAGATCAGAAATACCAAGTGTCATTTGAAAAAGCAGAGTGCAGGTTATAGAGCTGATCATACGTCTCCTGTGTAGGTATATTCACTAGCTTCAACACTTAACATTGATTTTTATTATAGTCAGCATTTTAAACCTTTAAAGTCCTTTCAAAGTTGAAACTCAACTACGGAATGTACCTTTCAGTAATTAAGATAAGTTTTAATTCTATGTGAAAACAATTGGCTCCCATATTTTTGGCCCAGTGAGGCCTGTTCACATCTGGTTAGATTTTCCAGGCCTCCTATTTCATATGACCAGCAGTTATCTTTATCCTCAGGAATGCGCTCCTTCCTCCCCCACCTCAAACAAATGTCCACCTGCTTCATTCACACAGCCTTGGCTGCCATGTGCCCACTCTTCAGCGAAGCCCGTCTGCTGCTCACATCAGCAGCACATTCTGCTCTCCCATATGGACTTGGAGGGCCCTCGGGGGTGCTTAGGCCACACTTTGGAGAAATCCATTGCAGTGCATTAAACACTGACCACAGCACAAGAAAAGGAACCAGCTGTCACCCTGGAATATCCCAGAATTTGAGTTAGTGAAGTTTTTTAAAAAAAGGGCCGTTGTTAGTGGCCGATGAGCCACGTTTCCCTGAAGGGTGCAGTGTTCTTGGGAGGCAGCCATTCCAGGATTTCAAAGATTAAGTTATAACTGAACAATGTATGAGGATGTATAAAAAGTAATTTACCATTTTATAATTACTTTTAATTAACCATTTTATAATTACTTCCTCCATGGTAATGCCTCTGGGCCTGATTGTGAAAACAATTATAGGCTGGGAATTTGCATACCAGTAATAAGCCTTAACATAAATGCCATAAATGTAGCTATTTCTTGATACTTATTTGGCATATCATGAGATCACAGCTCTAACTACATATTATTCACCCCCAGCCTTCTTCCAAACTGGAAGGAAAAATAAAAAGAGAATAGGTTTCTTTAAAAAAATGTTTGAAATAATTACAGATTATTTTATTCAAAAGTCACTTACATGTCCCAAGGTTATCTACTTATTAAAACAAAAAGTAAAATGTTTTCTTCTCGGCCTTCAAGGTGTTCTCCATATCCCACACTTACTCAGTTACACCTGTCTCTCACCAATGTCAACGAGATGTCATCACACACACACAGAAAATGACTATATTTAAAAACCACAGTATGCTCTTTTGTTGTCTTTTGTAACTGATGATTAATAACACAATATTATCAATTATATCCATTGCACTGCTTGAAATAAAAATAACGAATTTTTAAATGTCAGAACAGAGACCAGTAGAATCACCCAACGATTCACAATAAGCCAGGTTTAAAGGGGAAAAAAGCAAAAATGTCTTTTATTGCTTTGAATCTGGCTTTTTCTTTCTATTAGTTTCAGCATGGATTACGATCCAAAACCTCCTTTCACACCTGAGTTAGGAAAATTAACTGAAGGATGGGTGACCTTTGTCTGTATGTGCTGGCCGCCATCTAGCACATTATGATTTCTTGGAAGAGACTAATGGGAAAATTATTAATAACTAAGGGAAGTTTATTTTTCTCTATTAGCCAGACACTGATGTAGCAGCCCTGACCTAATGCCAAAATAAATATAACAGGAAAGAGCCAGGTTCTTTGATCAAGCAGGCCCGTCCTTCAAGGTGTCCTCTCTAGTCTAGTCTAGTCCTTACACCATTGCACTTTGCTCTTACCACGTGTGAATAAAGGAGGAGTCATTGCATACAAAATGCCTGGATTTTTAAAATCATTCTCAAAGCCATTACTCATATATTACTCAATGTTCTTATTATAAATTCCTCCAGGGCTGAAGGAAAGAAAAAGTGTGACTCTCATTGTGACAGAAAAAGAATACTTTATCATTTGTACTTTCCTTATTTTTCTTAGGTTCTAAGATGCCCAGAACTCAATGTTTTTCAGCAAGCAGAACCTTTTATCGGGTAGAAAGTCCACCTCTCTTTTAACTTTGGGTTTTGCCTTTTAGTTGTGTTCATAGGTGTTGGTCTCTCACCGTAATGAGTAGGTAAGATCGCTTAAGTACAAACTTAAACATAATTATTTCATGTGATGTTTCACACTTTCCAACCTCACCTGAGCTCCAGTAAGCCAATAGGATAACCTTCTGTTTGCTTGCCTGCCTTCTGACCCTTCAGCATGCATACCCTCAATCGTACCCTGCATTTATCCTTCCCCTAACCTTTGCAGCTCAGCATCTATCTTTTCTTCAGCCACTGAACTTTCTAGCCCCAGTTGATTTTCTGAACACTAAAGCTCTTGGTACAAACGCTACTGGGCTCTTTGATTATTTTTTTCTTTTGAGTCAGTATTAGGCTTTGTCTCTTTAGTCTGATAGTAAGCTTTATGAGATCAATATCCAAGTTCTCGCATGTAAGTCGAGGCTTGAGAAATGTTTGTTGTTGACAAATGTTAGTCATTTTAAAAATGTAACTTTCTTTAGCTTGAGTATTACTAGTAACACATTATGGCTACACTAACCATACAAAACTAATTCAGTCAAACTACATTTAGTGTGTTTTTGTTTGTTTTAGATTCCATTAACCAGTTGTTTGAACAAAGCGCCTAATTCTCCTTCTTGTATTTGTTTGACGTTAGGTCAAGTCTGCTGCCTGTGTTTCTAACAATTAGAGAACAATGTTATTCTCATATTTATTGATAATCTCCTTAGCCTCTGCCAAGGACTTGTAATGTGCTAGCTAGCGTACAAAATATAAGATTCACACACTCTTCAGTTAATTTCTCTAATAAAGTTGAGAAAGTAACTATTGTCTCCTAAGCCACAGTGAGGCTCATGAGCAAGGGAAATTTAAACTCAAAGCAGTTAAAAACATTCTGTGTTTCTTTATTCTTTTTCCCTTTTTAACTCTTCTTTTTCCATTGTGAATGCTTTAAATATTTTACTGGTATCCACTCTGACCCTTTAAAAAAATTCATTGTTTTTATTTCAAGCAGCACATTTGCTCTGGTTGATAATATTGTGATATTGCATCAACTGCTACAGAAGAACACAAAACAGCATGTCAAAAAAGTAGTACACAAAATATGCATATAGTAGGTATAACATAAATGCTTGTGGATTATTAAATAATCCTGAATTCCTACTGGATGTAATGTAAATTGAAATATTGTTAAATTCTGTGATCATCTGGGACAGATAGGTTAATATCAAAAAACAGAAATAATTCTCTCAGAACTATTAGGTGGATATCATAGATAAATAATTGAAAAAGAAAAGACCTATTGGGTTATTTGAAAAATAAACAAAAAAGCCACAAACAAAACAGAAGAAAGAAAACGAAAAATCATCATGCAACAAAATAGCCTATTTAGCTTGTCCCTAGGAGCTTCAAGAAAAAGTGAGAATTTGAAAACCAATTTTTCTTCAACTCTAAGATACATGGAAATGACTTGTAGATTATTATGTGGGGTATGCAAATCAAATTCAAAAGCTATAAATCAGTTAGCTGGGACTTGGAAAGTACTGAATAGTCAAGAAGGATGGAAATGCTAGGGGAGTGATCTCTGTATGCAAACTTGAGTGCTGGCAGTTTTCTACATGTTAGGACACCTCTGTTCAAGATTAATTAGTATTGAATTTTCCATGCTGCAGGAAAAAAAAAAGCAAAGCCCGTCTGGGAAGCACTTGTATTACAGCAGTAGTGAAACTTACCAAAAATGTGAAAGAAAGAAGTATGTGATTCTGTCAAAGGACTGACATTATATAGAAAAAAAAAAAAAAAAAAACCAGCAAAATATACATACAAACAATGCTTTTGTTTTGCAAATTGTCTCTTTTGAAACTTCCATTGTAACACGTCTTTGTTTTACTATTTGCATGTAGATTTTTTCTATTATAAAATATGCTCATTATATTAAAGAAACTATAAAAATATATAAACTCAGGCTTTAAAAACTATACAAAACCATTTATAATTTCATGTCTCAGAAAAATAATTATAATATTTTGTCATACAACCTCCACTAAGTATTTTTCTATTCACGAAACAAACATAGAATTTTTAAACTAAATGATTTTGTACATGATGTTTTGTTATTTCACATTTTCTCATATAATAGACTGTTGTTAATACCTTTAAATACTCGTTGTGGTAGGCAGAATAATGTTTCCTCTCCCCAGAACATTCCCATCCTAGTCTCTGAAAACTTTGGCTATATTAGGTTACATGGTAAAAAGGAATTGAGGTCACAAATGAGATTGAAGTTGCTTATCTCAAGTTGACCTTGAGATGAGGAGATTAACCTGGGTTATGCATTTGGACCCAGTGTAATCACAGGTATCCTTAGAAGTAGAAGAAGACATAAAAGAAAAAAAAAACCAGAGAGATGACAGCACGAGAAAGACTACACCAGCCCCTTCTAGTTTTGATGATAATGAGAAAAAGCCACATACCAAGGAACACAGACAGCCTCTAAAAGCTGGAAAAGGTAAGGACACAGATTCTCTCCCAGAACCTTCAGAAGGAACACAGTCCTGCCAACATACTGAGTTTTGCTCAGTGAGACCTTTGTTGGACTTCTGCCCTCCAGAACTATTAAATAATAAATTTGTGTTATTTTAAGGGACTACATTTGTGGTAATTTTTTCATATGGCAATATTTTCACAGGAGCAATACAAAACGAATATACTCATATATATGGATGCCCATTATTTTAACACCTCATACTATTTTATTTTTGGATGAATCATAATTTATATAACCAATCCAGCAGTTGACAGGCTTTTTCTTAAAAGGCCAGATAGTAAATATTTTTGGCTCTGCTTGGTATGTCATCTCTATTAACTACTCAACTCTACCATTTTAGTACAAAAGCAACCATAGACAATATGTAAAGAAATGGGGTTTGCTGTGTTCCAATGAAATGTGCTTATAAAATAGGCTGAAATTTGCTGACCCTTGAAATAATCCCCTATTTATAGACATTTAATTGTTTCCAAGTACGTGATTTGCATTTAGAATTTTCTTATCAATACATGTCAAAAGAAAAATGGTATAAATTGGCTTTTCTAACTCTGACATATTTTCTTAAACATTCTAATCCTTCAACTTGGTTTTTAACTTTTGAACCAATTAAAAACACGTATTTACCTTGTCCTGAAATGCAAAAGTTTGAATGTAAAATGTTAAATGTTGGATTTTACTTAAGTATATTTCCATTCTTAAAGAAAAAAAAAAAGATCTTTAATGCAAAAAATTAAATTTCCTGGCCTTAAGAGATGACAAAAATGGCATTGATCCATATAGTCCTTTTTATTTACGTGAGAATTTTAAAACGTGCAATATACCTAGTAATAGGCAACTGAGGCAGACCAAAAAAAAAAAAAAAAAAATACAAGGCATAAATTCCAAAACAAACTTCTCACTCTCCCCATCTCCCACAATTTCCTAGGTCAGGTGGTCAGGTCATGCCTCAATGGTAAAGAGCAAGCAATAGAGAAAAATCTGAGATTTTGACTTTTCCAATGCACAAAAGCATAGCTGTATTTCTGAGGATTTTCAGGATTACAAGTTCAAAAAAAAAAAGAGAATGTTATTTCTAAATTAACCATAGGAATTCAGATAAACTAAGATTTTTTTCAGGGGGGAGTGGTAAATGTGGGCATAAATACAAATAAAACAAATAATCCTCTGATTACACGATTCACAAGGCCCACAGGAAGTGAAGAACTGCTGATGAGTAGGTTTGGTAAATGTGTCTCATCCTCCTTCCAACGTGTATTGGCATCACAGAGACTAGCGGACGCTCCTCTCCTGACTAATGTAGTGACCCAAACTGAAGGAAAGACGCAGGTGGCAGCAAGAATGAGAGCAATGGATATTGTATTATTCACATCTGTGATTTCCCAAAGAAGAATTCAAGACTTGCTGTGTGCTTCAAAAGCAGATATTGCAATTTAACTGTTGCAAATTCATCACCCTACATTTTCATTGAAAGTTTTCTTGTTCTTGGTGCTGATTAAATCCGAGTGCATTATGTGCTTTTCTCTTATGCCTTCCTATGCTGTATACAGACACTCTAATCTTATCTTTTGCTACACTCCTTTCCAAATATTCTCTAAAATTTGATAACTGGACTTAGAGAAACAACAAAAACTAAGATGTACTCTAGACCTTTTGGTGCTCCTAGATATGAAAACCGAGACATAGAGTAGAACCTACTGAGAGGTGACAATGTGCTAGCAGCCCTCACTCTCGGCGCCTCATCGACCTCGGCACTATGGTGGCGCTTGAAGAGCCCTTCAGGCTGCCACTGCACTTTGGGAGCCCCTCTCTGGGCTGGCAGAGGCCTGAGCCAGCTACCTCTGCTTGCAGGGTGGTGTGGAGGGAGAGGCACGGGCTGGAACCCGGGGCTGCGCACCATGCTCACAGGCTGGCGTAAGTCCCGGGGGACGCTGCATGGGCTCTGCAGGCCCCGCACTCGGAGTGGCAGGCTGGTCTCCGCCCAAGGCAGTGAGGTGTTTAGCACCCAGGCCAGTAGCTGCAGTGGTTGCACATGGTCCCCGAGCACTGCCGGCCTGCCTGCACTGCGCTCGAATTCTGGAATTCTGGCTGGGTCTCAGCCACCTCCTCGTGGGGCAGGGCTGGGGACCTGCAGCCCCACCATGTCCCAGCCCCCCCTCCATGGTGGGCTCCTGCATGGCCCGAGTCTCCCCCATGGGCGCTACCCTCTGCTCCCTGGCACCCGATCCCATTGACCACCCAACGGTTGAGGAGTGTGGGTGCACAGCAGGGGACTGGTGGGGACTGGCGGGCAGCTCTGCCCCTGGCCCAGTGCAGGATCCGCTGGGTGAAGCCGCTTGGCCTGCTGAGTCTGGTGGTGACTTGGAGAGCTTTTATGTTGGCTGAGGGATTGTAGATACACCAATCAGCACTCTGTGTCTAGCTCAGGGTTTGTAAATACACCAATCAGTACTCTGATTGGTTAGTATCTAGCTGACCTAATGGGGACTTGGAGAGCTTTTCTGTCTAGCACTCTGTGTCTAGCTAAAGGGTTGTAAACACACCAATCAGCACTCTGTGTCTAGCTCAGGGTTTGTAAATACACCAATCAGTACTCTGATTGGTTAGTATCTAGCTGACCTAATGGGGACTTGGAGAGCTTTTCTGTCTAGCACTCTGTGTGTAGCTAAAGGGTTGTAAACACACCAATCAGCATTCTGTGTCTAGCTCAGGGTTGTAAATGCACCAATCATGCTCTGTGTCTGGCTGACTTGGTGGGGACTCAGAGAACTTTTCTGTCTTGCACTGGGTGTCTAGCTCAAGGATTGTAAACGGGCCAATCAGCACTCTGTCAAAACAGACCAATCAGCTCTCGTAAACTGGGCCAATCAGCTCTCTGAAAAATGGACCAATTGGGAGGATGTGGGTGGGGCCAAATAAGGGAATACAAGCAGGCTGCCCCTGCCAGCTAGCAGCAGCTGGCGACTCCAAAGGATCCTGTTTTATGCTGCGAAAGCTTTGTTCCTTCGCTCTTTGCAATAAATGTTGCTGCTGCTCACTCTTTGGGTCCACGCTGCCTTTATGAGCGGTAACACAGAGTGCGAGACAGAAAAGCTCTCCAAGTCACCAGCAGGTCTGCAGCTTCATGCCTGAAGCCAACGAGACCACGAACCCGCCGGGAAGAACAAACAACTCCAGACCTGTCATCTTTAAGAGCTGTAACACTCACCGTGAAGGTCTGCAGCTTCACTCCTGTCAGTGAGACCACGAATCCACCAGAAGGAAGAAGCTCCAGATACATCTGAACGTCTGAAGGAACAAACTCTGGACACACCATCTTTAAGAGCTGTAACACTCATTGCAAAGGTCTGCAGCTTCACTCCTGAGGTCAGCGAGACCAAGAACCCACCAATTCCAGATACACTACTAGACAAATGTTTTTACTTCAGTTATGTTTTATTAAGTGATTTCAGTGTATTTCAGTTAGCCTTAATAAAAATGAGACTCAGAAAGAAAAGAAAAACTCTGGCTTCTGGGTAAATATTGGACACTTATGGATATCATCCTCCTTCTCCAAATACACGGAAATTCTGGTGAAAATATGCATTTTAAGAAGAATAAATAGAAATAAAATGAGAAATCCACGGTGCTGAGAAGTAGTTGAACTACCACGTCATAAGGCAAGAGCAAGACCTGGATTTTAATGTCCATGCAGAGTTGGAGTCAGTACCCAGTCCTTGGCTCTGGCCATTCTCACTGGGATCCCCAAGAAGCCAAGGTCTGGAAGCATCCTATTTGCTTGAAAAGTGAAACTTGCATCTCTCCCCTACCAGTCCTTGTTTCTTTTCCTTTTCTTTTTAAAATTAAGTGTACAGGGTTTTTTTAGTTGATAAATAAAAAATCATACATATTTTTGGTGTGTAGTGTGATGTTTTGATGCATATATACATTATGGAATGATTCCAGTTCCTGTTTCTTGACAGAAGCCGGCTCCTTTGCTCTGGGCTGTTGGTGGAAGCTGACTTACCAGTGGGAAATCAGAGCTCATAGCCAGAGCTATTGATGAATTCCTCCTTTCCATCCTATGAGTCAACTCCAAACCAAGGCACTCACATACAAACAGGCTCAGAGTTGGGAACTGTGTAGAAAACGGATTGACACAAGCACAGAATGGCCTCTATAGTGAGGCTTACACAGCCCAGGAAATGTGTCAATTAAAAATCTCATGAAAGTTAAATCCCATGTAAAATTAGCATGTGGACATTACACATTAGCACATTACAGAACGTCTGAGAATTCAGTGCTAAGAAAGTCAGTTTAGAGAACACAAAACTGAGAGAATGCACATCAAAGGAATTAAATCTACTGATAAAATCTAAGCTGCATTATAACGTAAAATCATTTAAAATGTTAAGAGAAATTAAGGAAATACACTCCGTACAATCAAGAATGAGAGGATTACATATCATGAAAGTATATATGCATACTTACATACTTGCAAGTTTTTTTTGTATACAGACCTCTTAGCATTCTGACACTTTTCATCTCTTGTCTAGAGATGTTGTTAAAGGTTTAACTTTCTTTCTGTTATAAATACCTCATTTATTTTTTGTTTTATTGCATCATCTAAAACTTCTGGGTATAATTTGACTACAATGAATATTTATGAAGATCCTTGTCTTTTTATCGTTTTAATGAAAGGCTTTCAAGATTATAAAATTGAGTGCGATGCTGTACCCTGTATTTTGTACTTTTCAGAAGAATATTGTTTGAAAAAATTCTTTTTTATGTTAGAAAAAGCATACTTATTTCTGATTTAACATGATATTCTTTAATAATATCAAATGCTCTTTTAAAGAATAAATCAAATCTTCATTTTAATTAAGAAATTCTAAATATTAAAGTACACTTATATTTCTAGTATAGTTCCTAATTAGTCATGTGTGTGTGTTTTATGGTACTTGGAGAAGTCTGAAGCCTTAGAAAGTTTTCTTCTATTATATTATTAATAACTGCTCTTGTTATGTTTGTTTTGGTGCCTTCTTTAAAAATACCAAATATTTATAAGTTTGTGTTCTTTTTTCTATATGATCTCCTGATTTCTAATAAGGTTTATGCATTGTTTGCCCTGTATTCTGGGAGATAGTATTAAATTTTCCCTAGATGTCATGATTCCATGTTCCACAGCATCTTTGTATATGGATTTTCTATTTAATTTTTATTATATGGATTTAAATTGTGCCATTGGTTTTTTATTTTTGTAGCAATATTTCCTTTTCTCACCATCTCTCATTTTATCTATTACCTTCTTCTCTCAAACTATTGCCTTTTATCTCAGGTGGTTCTCTTAATATGGCTTCTAGTTTCCATTTTTAAATGTGCTCTTTTATTTTATTGACCTAACAGTGCCTGAAAGTTCTGAAGTTGCTATTTTACAGAAGTGAATTCTTCCTCTAGTCGTATAACTTTTATTCCCTTTCCATGACTCTATTCATTTTTCTCAAGTCAGTTGTTTTCCTTTTCCTTATTTTTAAAATGATTACTTATCACCAATAAGGCAGGATCATGTGTTTGTCAACCAAAAATAATCTGAAACTTTCTTTACCTTAATGGTTGTTTCATTGTGTTAAGGCAATCTTATCCTCAGATTTAGTGCTAGACAGACTGATTCCTCTTCCACTTCATAATGTTACCACGATCTAAGATATTTTTGTTTGTTGTTATGCTTTACCTTTTCCTATCCTCACTTTCTGGCTAAAAGATTCTCTGTAGTGGTAAATCACTGAAAATAATAATAATAACAGCATTGCATGGTTATGCTTCTTTCAAAGCTCTTCATTCCAACTGTAGACCTTTCCATGTAGGTACTTTTTCCTGAAGGAAGAAAACATAAGCCTTCAGAAGATAGGCTAGTATACAACCACAGGTGAACTAAAGCCAGTTATTCTATCATACAAAAAATATGTGACTAAAGGTATTTTGTGTATCAAACATGATAAAGGTTCTAGAAATTATGAAGTTGAGTAAAAAAAAAATGGGAGAGCAATGAAACTGGCAGAGGATATCTGGAATCTCACATTATCCCTAAGGTTATACACAGCCTGAGAAGAACAAATTGTGACACCACTCTATCAAAAAGCTATGAGATTGTTTTAGATTCTGAAAATTATGAAAAACAGAACAGGGGAACGGGTCTGTGAGAAATAGACCATGAGCATTTCCTGTTAGAAATTTAAGATATATTTCCCATTAAAATGACAGATGCATTTTTTTTCTTAAACAGTACTCAAATAAATTTATGAATGGAACTCAGTGAATTATTGATAAAAAAGATATCAAGGTGATATATACGGATTAGATAGATGAACTATTGATGCTAAAGGATAAGTGGGATTTCAAGGAGGCATCTAGAGACTAGAGATGCCACTCATAATTATTTATTTTATTTTCTCAGAGGAAAGATCATTTAATATGCCAGATTTCTCTAACAGGAATTCATATGAATAAAACAGGAACATTTGAGACCCAACATATCTTCCCACAACCTATGTAACTATGTGACTCTCCTTTCCCGCGTGTGGCAGAAAACATGTTAACTCTGGAGAAGATGACCGGGGAAAAACTTGGAGTCAGCCAAGAGTGGAGATTAAATATCTTCCTGAAGAGAGGGGAATTAAGTAAATCTATGCATATCAAAGATACAGAATCCCGTCTCCTTTCTCAGATCAGCTCACAAATGCTGTGAACCAAAGTGATGGTCCTCCAAGTTTGACTCTGGAGAATCACTCTATAAAAATCTGGTTAGCGTAGGAGAAAACACCTATACATACTGACATTTGGAGGTGCTATAATGCAGCTCCCCGCCTTATGCACGGGTCACAGAGTCCGCAAGTCAGTGATGCACACAGAGATTCTACTCAAGAGTTTTGGTTTCTTGGTCTTAAATATAAAAGAAAATTGAGGGATCATCAGATATTGAGGAAAGCAATTACAGTGAAATTAAATACCCAAACAAATTAGAAAAAAAAATGTCCTCAGAGAAAATATATTGGGATCGGAAGAAGCTGTGCTTGTGCTTTGAAATACACCTAAACCTCCATGTACACAGATTGTGTTCTAAAAAAAAGTTCAAGTGATTCTTTACTAGAGAACTAGGCAGTTCAGGTGCTAAATTTAGTCATGACAGGCTACAGAAAAATGAAGCTTTATACCTTAGTCTACTTCAGTGGCTTTATTTTTGTTTTTTTGTTTGTTTTTTGTTTTTTTGTGTGTGGGGGGGTTGTTTTTTGATGGTTTTGTTTGTTTGTTTTTTGAGACAAAGTCTCGTTCTGTCGCCAGGCTGGAGTGCAGTGGCACGATTATCAGCTCACTGCAACCTCAGCCTCACTGGTTCAAGCAATTCTTTTGCCTCAGTCTCCTGAGTAGCTGGGACTACAGGCACTTGCCACCACGCCCGGCTAATTTTTGTGTTTTTTAGTGGAGACGGGGTTTCACCATGTTGGCCAGGATAGTCTCCATCTCTTGACCTCATGATCTGCCCACCCTGGCCTCCCAAAGTGCTGCGATTACAGGAGTGAGCCACTGCGCCAGGCCTACTTCAGTGGTTTTAACGCAATATCAGAATTCCCTGGTAGGCTTTTTAGAACACGTATTTCTGGGTGCTACTCTAGTTTTGATTCAATAGGTCTGGGATGAGTCAGAGAATTTGTCTTTCTAAAAAAATCCAAGGCAATTCTGACCAGGAGAGTCCAGGGAGCCACACATTGAGAATCTGTGGTCTAGTTCTAGCATCTCTTTTCATCCAAATATTTCCAGAAAATTATCTTAAGAAAATAATTGGACAAGTGTTTTTGAGGAATTTTTTCAAACAATGAATATTAAGGGAAAAAAACACTTTGCAAATATTGTACCTGAATTCAAAATTTATATATATATAAATTATATATATTTATATATAGTTAGATATAAAATATATATATTTATGAAAGAATCTAGAAGATTATACACCCAAATATTAGGATCAAATGATATAGATGTGTACTTTTGTTTATTTTTGATTTGGTGGCTTCAAAATATCATATATTGAACATGAATTACTTGTGTAACAATTCGAATACATCCTATTTTTAAAAGCTATGGCTCCACTTTTAACCTTATTCTAAACACATTTGGAAATGAAATGTCTAATTAAGTCCACTATATCCACATATCCCCAATAAATGGGCACATGCATATAATCTTATGCATGTATACATATATGTATTCAAACACACGCTCTCATTCATACACATGTTAAAATTAGCTACGAACTTGGATACCAGTTGAAATTTAAAATACTCAGAGGTTGGAAAGAAAGGGAGAAACCTCCAAAAAAGTACTTAGACAGTTCTTTTTGAAGAATTTTACATTGAATTTTAACATCATGATCAGTGCAGACTTCTATTCTAATTGAATGATGCCAGAAGGCTAAATTCTGGATCTTGCCTGCTTCATGCCTCATAATTTTATCTAACCACATGGTTCTCTAACAAGCTTTGTAAAATAATACTCTTTTTCTCTTTTTTCCCTCCGTGAAATAGATTTCTAAATATAGTGCATAAGGGTAGCTTCCTATCTTTTTTTTTTTTTTTTTTTTTTTAAACAAAAGCATCACACACTCCAAAGCTTTGCTTTTGTTATTGAAGAGAGAGGAAGAGATATGTTGACCATAAATAAAATTTGACCTAGCAAACTCTGTTTGACTACCTTTGAGGAAAAGTAAGCAATAACTTAAAAAGAAAAGTCAGATCCTGTCCTTTGTTTCCTTTCTCCTCTAGGACTAGGGCAGGAATTATTGTACGCACCCAATCCCATTTTGAGCAGTCAATATTAGCCAAAGGCAAGGGAGATAATATATGTCAAATATTTGCAGTGCAACATTATTTCAACTGGGTTATTAGTTTTCTATTTCCATGTAAAGTTATGATAATGTTAACTGACAAGAGATATATAGATGAACTTTACAATATTGTAGAATTGCCACAGATTGTCATCCTCAACTTGTGGAACTCAGATACCTAGGAAGGTTTGAAAATTCAAGTGTACTTAAGGTCTTGTCTATAGAATGAATAATGTCTTGTACAGAGACACAACCACCCACCCACCCACACACACACAGATACTTTTTTGTCAAATGATTATAGACATAATTGTGAGAAATAAAATACAAAGTATTCTAAAAGTGAATTTGTAGTTGCTT